>NW_026014916.1:0-26442 GCF_020379485.1 Brassica napus
ATTTAGAGAGACCGAATTAAAGGAGATGAGATGCTTTATGAAATGTAGAAAGAAAACATGATGAACTAAGAGAGAGATATGATAAACTCTGTTAATACCATTATCAAGACAGAGTTGACAATATATAGAAGAGTGAAGAGACTCTAGGGTTATTCAGAGCTCTAAGCCATGAGGAGGTCAGGGGGATGTCGAAGGAGAGTGCTTTAATTCAAATGACCAATGGGGGACACGCAAAACACGCTTAGGATGGATCTGTGTGAGATCCGTTGCCCTTTACAAGCCTGTGCCAGACTGTCAGGATAAGCCGCGGTCACTCTATCCATCCACGGTCATATCTTCTAAGGTAAAACCCCTTTGGCCTTTAACCCTTTCACTCGGGTAACTTCCCTCTTGGTCGAGTTATGATCGACCCGGACAGTACGGACGGTACGGCCGGTACGGCCTCTTGTACGGCCTGGTCGATCCCTAACCTTCCTTCCCTTTGCCTCCACATTCTCACATCCTCAACTCCTTAAGCCATCTCCCCATATACTGAACAACTCATTTTAACACTTTATGTATCCAAATCAACCTTCTTACAAATGATTCATCCTGGTTTGATTGGAACGACGAAGAAGCTGTGCTAGTCCCAAACTGGAAAACTGGAATCACCTGATTTGAAAGTGGGATAACTTCTTTCATCCCAACTCCTATGAGATTTATTCAACTTCCAGGTGATTTTCCACCATTTTATGTATCCAATCAAGCTTCTCACAAAGAGATTCATCCTGGTTAGATTGGAACGACGAAGAAAGCTTTGCTATTCCCAAACTGGGACTGGAATCACCTGATTTGAAAGTGGGATAACTTCTTCATCCCAACTCCTATGAGATTTATTCAACCTCCTGGTGATTCTCCACCATTTTATGTATCCAAATCAAGCTTCTTACAAAGTGATTCATCCTGGTTTGATTGGAACGACGAAGGCTGTGCTATTCCCAAACTGGGAAACTGGAATCACCTGATTTGAAGTGGGATAACTCTTCTTGCCAACTCCTATGAGATTTATTCAACCTCCTGGTGATTCTCCACCACTTTATGTATCCAAATCAAGCTTCTTACAAAATGATTCATCCTGGTTTGATTGGAACGACGAAGAAGCTGTGCTATTCCCAAACTGGGAAACTTGAATCACCTGATTTGAAAGTGGGAAACTTCTTCATCCCAACTCCTATGAGATTTATTCAACTTCCTGGTGATTCTCCACCACTTTATGTATCCAAATCAAGCTTCTCACAAAGTGATTCATCCTGGTTTGATTGGAACGACGAAGAAGCTGTGTTTATTCCCCAAACTGGGAAACTGGAATCACCTGATTTGAAGTGGGATAACTTCTTCTCCAACTCCTATGAGATTTATTCAATTCCTAGTGATTCTC
Organism: Brassica napus; assembly: GCF_020379485.1. Taxonomy (NCBI): domain Eukaryota; kingdom Viridiplantae; phylum Streptophyta; class Magnoliopsida; order Brassicales; family Brassicaceae; genus Brassica; species Brassica napus. The sequence goes on from NW_026014916.1 coordinate 1,418, forward strand.
CACACTTTATTTATCCAAATCAAGCATCTCACAAAAGAGTTCATCCTGGTTTGATTGAAACGACGAAGATAATGACTTTTAGTAATGTTTAGAGTAATCTGAGTATTTAGGAAAGATTAGAATGGATTTGGGAGAAGATAAGAGTCTAGAAAGAGTTTAAGAGACTACTAAGAGATCATGGAGACTAAAGACTAAGAGAAAGACTCAAATGACTTGCTTATTTTATTAATGAGTGAGGTTACATATTTATATAAGAGATAAGTAGGTTTCGAAACTATAGAGAAGAGAAAGCATGTGTAGTCAACAGCCTAATTCAAATCTATCCAATGGAGTGTCTCATACGCTTTTGGCATCTCTTAGCTGTCCCAAGCTCCTTTCCTTTTCCAGCTGTGCCAGCCTGTCCTAGGCTCTTCCCTTATCCTTTCCAACGGATAGATCAGATGGTATAGACTGATATCTTCCCTCCTTCTCCTTAACTGAGTTACCCGGGTAAGTTATGGTCGATGTTTTGGCTGATCCTTCCATGTTGGATGGTACGGCCTTTACGCTTGTACGGCCTAGGCTGAGCCAAACACTCCTTCATTCCTAAGCTTCCTCCTCTTCAGTTTCCTAATCCATCATCTCTTCTCTCTTCTTCCTCACTCATCTTACACTCCCAACACTCCCCCTCAAGCTTTAGCTTTGTGAAAGTCTAAGCTTGGACAGCCATGAGATCTCCTCATTAAAAACCTCATCTAAGGAAAACCCATTGGGACAAAACCTTAATGAGGGAAAAAGAGTAAAGACCTCACAGCTGAGGGATCAGCTCCTTCTCTTTCCCCAAGACTATTAGTCCCTAATGAGATCCTAGGACCCTTCTCTGGATGGTTTGGATAGATCCTTGCATAAACAATCAAAGACTCAAGTTTATCAAGGCTGTGGATCGAATGGTGACACAAGAGGCTGCGGAAAGGCTCCTTGATACTCCTAGGCTTAGATCGGATATGACACACCCTTTCTAAAGCCCTTGGGCGTTGGATATTACACACCAACAGACTGGATACTACACACCAGACACTCTCTTAACTCGTGAAAGCAAGGGAGAAGAAAACACAAGGTTTAAACAAAAAGATAACTTAGATTAGAATGAGGGTTTGTGATACACTTAATAGAGAGATCCTTGTACATGCACAAGGTCTCGAAAACATAAGAAAACTTAAAGGAAAAGGCTCCACACGGTTTCAAAGTAATAACACAACACTTAGACTAAAAATAATATAAGATAGATGATGAAGTCGGTCCAAGATGCCTTAGGCCGAGTTGCATCCAAGATACATCAACTAGGAATGTGTAAGTGAACTTGATACCTCATTAAAAACCTTGATTAGAAAACCCAGTGGGACAAAACTAATCAAGGGAAAAAGTATACCAAGCCACTTGCCTAGATGATGATCAGCTTGATGGTAAGATCACATGAATGGTGATGAGTGTGTCTTGGTGGCTCAAGCTTCTACCAAGACAGTCTTCTTGCTTCTTAGAGATCTTCAGTATGTTTCCAACGGCTTCTTTGAGTCTCCTTGTCATTGCACGAGTGATAGGACCTGTGGGAATGGCTAGGACAGCTTCCTCTTCAGCTAGTGTACTTTTCAGTCTCTCCTTCTTCATCTTTATCAACTAGCTGGTCCATGATCATATCATCCCCTCCCACTTGAAAAGGATTTGTCCTCAAATCTGGCTCATCTGCAATAAAAGGGATCAAGTCAGTAACATTGAAGCTATTACTCACATCATACTTACCTTGCAAATCCAGTTGTAGGCATTGTTGCTGATCTTCCTTATGACCTTAAAAGGTCCATCAATCCGCGGCATCAGCTTGGACTTCCTTTCATTGGGAAACCTCTCTTTCCTTAGGTGAATCCAACCTGATCACCCACTTCAAAGACCATCTCACGCCTTCCTTTGTTAGCATGCTTAACATACTGTTTGGTTGTTGCCTCAATGTTGAGCCTAGCCTGCTCGTGGAGTTGTTTCACCATCTCTGCCTTCTTTTTGCCATCAATGCTGACCCTTTCACACTCAGGTAAAGGATTAAATCCAAAGGAGAGTTGGGATTGAACCCATAAACAATCTCAAAAGGAGAAACTTAGAAGTAGAATGCACAGCATGATTGTATGCAAATTCACAATGAGGCAAATAGTCTTCCCATGATTTCAAGTTTTTCTTTATGAATGCACGCAAGAGTGTTCCAAGAGTCCTATTAACTACTTCAGTTTGTCCATCAGTTTGTGGATGACAAGTAGTAGAAAACAAGAGTTTAGTACCTAGCTTAGACCAAAGAGTCTTCCAAAAATAACTAAGAAACTTAGTATCTCTATCAGAAACAATAGTCTTAGGCATGCCATGTATGCGCACATCTCTTTAAAGAACAAGTTAGCAATATGCAATGCATCATCAGTTTTGTGACAAGCTATGAAATGTGCCATCTTTGAGAACCTATCCACAACCACAAAGATAGAATCCTTTCCAGTCCTAGTTCTAGGCAAGCCAACAATGAAATCCATAGATATGTCATTCCAAGGATGATAAGGTATAGGGAGAGGAGTATACAAACCGTGAGACTGAACCTTAGACTTGGCTTTTTGCAAGTTGCACATCTCTCACATAGTTTTCTCCACATCTCTTTTCATCCGAGGCCAAAAGAAATGATCCTGCAAAGTTTTAAGAGTCTTTGCAATACCAAAGTGACCCATGAGACTTCCTCCATGAGATTCCCTAACAAACAAGTCTCTCAAAGAACAGTTAGGCACACACAATCGATTATCATAGAAAAGAAAACCATCATGCCTAAAGTAGTGTCCCTCAGCAAATTTCTCACAAGAGTTGTAAGCTTCTTTAAAATCAGGATCATTCTCATACATTCCTTTAATCTGCTCAAATCCTAATAGCTTAGCATCAAGAGTGTTCAAGAGAACATACCTTCTGGATAGTGCATCAGCAACTATGTTTTCCTTACCTTGTTTATACTTGATGACATAAGGAAATGTCTCAATGAACTCACCCACCTTGCGTGTCTCTTGCTGAGTTTGTGCTGTCCTTTGAGGTATTTGAGAGACTCATGATCTGTGTGTATGACGAACTCTTTAGGCCAGAGGTAGTGTTGCCAAGTCTGCAAGGCTCTCACCAAGGCATATATTTTATCATAAGTTGCATAGTTGAGGGTAGCTCCTCCAAGCTTCTCACTGAAGTATGCAATGGTCTCTTCTCCTGCATCAGCACACAGCACCAATTCCAATTCCTGAAGCATCACATTCTATTTCAAAAGTTTTATTAAAATCAGGAAGTATAAGAAGAGGGGCATTAGTAAGCTTCTCTTTTAGGCATTGAAAGGCAAGTTCTTGTGCTTCTCCCCACTTGAATCCGACTTCTTTCTTGATTACTTCAGTCAAGGGAGATGCTATGGTGCTGAAGTCTTTCACAAAGCGCCTATAGAAACCAGCAAGTCCATGGAAGCTCCTCACTTCACTCACTGTCTTAGGAATTGGCCATTCTCGTATAGCTCTTACTTTCTCCGGATCAACTTTACTTTAACCCATCTGCACCCACAATAAAGCCTAAAAAGACCAAGTGATCCGTTCCAAAAGTACACTTCTTAAGGTTAGCAAAAAGAGATTCCTTTCTAAGCACATCAAGAACAGCTCTAAGATGTTCTATATGATCATTAAAGCTCTTACTGTATACAAGGATGTCATCAAAGTATACCACAACAAATATGCCAATGAATGATCTAAGACATGATTCATTAATCTCATGAATGTACTAGGTGCATTGGTTAATCCAAATGCATGACTAACCACTCATATAGACCATGTTTAGTTTTGAATGCAGTTTTCCATTCATCTCCTTCTTTCATCCTAATCTGATGGTATCCACTTTTCAAATCAATCTTAGAAAATATGCAAGACCATGCAATTCATCAAGCATATCATCTAATCTAGGAATAGGATGGCGATACTTTACAGTGATATTGTTGATGGCTCTGCAATCAACACACATGCGCCAGCTCCCATCTTTCTTGGGCACAAGTAGCACTGGAACAGCACAAGGACTCATGCTCTCTCGATATGCCCTTTCTCCATCAGTTCCTCCACTTGCCTTTGTAGTTCTTTGGTCTCCACCGGATTGGTTCTGTATGCTGGCCTATTGGGAAGTGTAGAACCGGGCACAAAATCAATTTGGTGCTCAATCCCTCGCACTGGTGGTAGTCCATTGGGACTATCTTCTGGAAAAACATCTTGATATTCCTGTAAAAATTGACAAGTTCACTCGGATACTCCGGTGCAATGTTAGTAGTAGTCAAGAGGGATTCCTTATAGATAAACAAAAGAATAGGAAGGTTAGAGCAGAGAGATCTTTTAACATCACCAGACTTGGCATAGAAGTTTAGTTGCTTTGTTGATTCAGCGGAAGATCTATCTCTTTCTTTCTTTTGTAGCTGGAGCTGATCAACCTGAACTTCCTTAGGAGTCATAGGCACAAGAACTGTCTTTCTCCCCTTTAAACTCAAAGGTGTGCTTGTTGGCATACCCATCATGTATCACACGTCTATCTGATTGCCACGGCCTTCCAAGGAGAATGTGTCCAGCTTCCATAGGCAACACATCACAAAGAATCTCATCTTCATATTTACCAATGGCTAAGGGAACCATAACCTGAGTAGATACTCTCATCTCGCCCTCTTCATTGAGCCATTGGAGCCTATATGGTTTAGGATGCTTCTGGACCCCTCAAACCCAACTTTTTAACCATAGTCTCACTCGCAACGTTGACACAACTGCCTCCATCCACAATAAGACTACACTACCCTTCCTTGCACTAGACATCTAGTATAGAAGAGATTCTCTCTTTGCTCCATCTCCTCGGTCTTGCTTTGAAGACTCAAGGTTCTTCTAGCAACTAGCAACTTCCAGCAACCGGGTTGGCAACATACTCCTCTTCTGAACTGTGATCTTCTTCGGCCTCTGTCTCATCATCAGCAGATTCATATTCTCCATTGGCATGAAGGATCATCACACGTTTGTTGGTACATTCATTAGCATAGTGCCCACGCCCTTGGCACTTAAAACACTTCACATCTCTTGCACGCGAGCTTGTAGCTTCCACTTTACCCTTATCTTTGTTGTAGATGCTACTAGACTTGGCTTCTTCTTTTGGCTGTGGCTTGCTCTCCTTTTGATAGCTCGGTTTATCTTCCTTAGAGGTCTGGTATCTATTGGAACCATAGCTGCCACGCGCATGACTTCTTCTCTTAACTTGCTGCTCCACCAAGATAGCTTTGTGTAGCATTTCCTCTATCTCCAAGTAGTGTTGCATCTCCACTCTATCTTGTATCTCACGGTTGAGTCCACCAAGAACCGTGCCATGGTAGCTTCACTGTCCTCAGATACACAAGCTCTTAGCATAAGCAACTCCATCTCTTGAAAGTATTCCTCTACAGACTTTGATCCTTGTGTGAGCAGTCTCAGCTTTTGATGAAGATCACGGTGATAATGGCTTGGTACAAACCTCTTGCGCATCACAGCTTTCATCTCTGCCCATGTTTCAATGGGAATTCACCATTGCGCCTCTTGTTTGTAACCAACTGATCCCACCAGCTCAATGCATAGTCATTGAACTCGGTAGCAGCTACTTGAATCTTCTTAGTCTCTGAGTAATGCTGACAGTTGAAAACGAGTTCGATCTTCTTCTCCCACTCAAGATAGGCATCTGGATCAGCTTTACCATGGAAAGGAGGAATCTTAAGCTTTAACCCTGATAGCTCATTGCGTCTATGCCTCCGGCCCTCATGATCACGTCGAGATCTTCTACTGCTACGTCTTGAACCGGAGCTATGGCTACTTCTCTCATAGAAGTTATCAGTCTCTTCTGATCCAGCATGCTCACGCTGACCTTGTCTGTTTTCTTCTTGGCTCATGTCTTGAACCAGATGCTTGTCCTTGCCCATCATGCGGTCTCTGATCATACTTCTCTTCCAGTAACTTCACCATCGCTTCCATCACTTGTTTGGTGATTGCTTCTTGCAGCAATCTATTCCTTCGCACAAAGGTTTCATCATCCTCCTCAGACCCCATTGCTTAAAAAAAAAAAAAAAAACTTGAACCAGTAAGTAGTTCAAAAGAATTCAGAACTCAAGATTCAAATAAGGAACAAAGTATTCAAACAAAGCGGCAAATGAAGATACTTGATCAACACGCGACGATTTGAATTCATCTTTTCGAAATGAAACAATAACAGATCAGATTCAACGGATGATGAAATGAGATAATCAAATCCTGATCTATGATTCTAACAACAGATCGAGTCACACAATCACAAGAAACTTTCGGATCAATCAAACGATAACGTAATCGACAAGAATGTGAAAAGGTTTTTGTTCAAAACTTGATCGAAATTCTTAGATCTATCAATATGAGACACGAAACAATCAGATCTAGCAATCCTGATAATGAAACAAGCAGATCAAGTGAGAATAAACACACAAGAACCGATTGATCAAGAAAAATATGAATCGACAAAGAGTAGATCTTAAGAAATCGCAAAAGAAATCGAAAAACTCCCCTTCCAGAGTGCTCTGATACCACTTAATGAGATCCTAGGACCCTTCTCTGGATGGTTTGGATAGATCCTTGCATAAACGAATCAAAGACTCAAGTTTATCAAGGCTGTGGATCGAATGGTGACACAAGAGGCTGCGGAAAGGCTCCTTGATACTCCTAGGCTTAGATCGGATACACACACCTTTCTAAAGCCCTTGGGCGTTGGATATTACACACCAACAGACTGGATACTACACACCAGACACTCTCTTAACTCGTGAAAGCAAGGGAGAAGAAAACACAAGGTTTAAACAAAAGATAACTTAGATTAGAATGAGGGTTTGTGATACACTTAAATAGAGAGATCCTTGTACATGCACAAGGTCTCGAAAACATAAGAAAACTTAAAGGAAAAGGCTCCACACGGTTTCAAAGTAACACAACACTTAGACTAAAACATAATATAAGATAGATGATGAAGTCGGTCCAAGATGCCTTAGGCCGAGTTGCATCCAAGATACATCAACTAGGAATGTGTAAGTGAACTTGATACCTCATTAAAAACCTTGATTAGAAAACCCAGTGGGACAAAACTAATCAAGGGAAAAGAGTATACCAAGCCACTTGCCTAGATGATGATCAGCTTGATGGTAAGATCACATGAATGGTGATGAGTGTGTCTTGGTAGCTCAAGCTTCTACCAAGACAGTCTTCTTGCTTCTTAGAGATCTTCAGTATGTTTCCAACGGCTTCTTTGAGTCTCCTTGTCATTGCACGAGTGATAGGACCTGTGGGAATGGCTAGGACAGCTTCCTCTTCAGCTAGTGTATCTTCAGTCTCTCCTTCTTCATCTTTATCAACTAGCTGGTCCATGATCATATCAGTCCCTATCTGATGTGATGGACTCCATAGTCTTTTTTGTCTCGCAGCCTTGGTGAACACATCACCAACTGATCTTCACTTCTCGTGTAAGCCAAGGTAAGATCCTCCAAGCACAATCATCTGTCTCACTTTGTGCAATCACCTCATGGTGCTTGGTTCTCTCTCCTGGAACACCGAGTTGGATGCAATGTGAATGGCAGCTTGATTGTCACAATGCATTGTCCTTGGAGTGGCTGATCAATCTCCAGTGCTTCAGATCCTTTGTCATCCACACCAACTCGTTTGTCAGCTTCAGCAGGCTCTATACTCAGCTCAGCACTTGAACATGACACCACCTTCTGCTTCTTTCTCTCCAATCACCAAGTTGCCTCCAATGAATGTGCAATAGCCGGTAGTTGATCTCCTGTCAGCTCTATCTCCTGCCCAATCAGCATCACAATAGCCCACCACTTCTGGCTTCCATTGCATCCCATCCAACTCCTTGATCCGGCGAGCCATTTAATACATCAGCAGCCTCTCTCCCACCATACCATACGCCAATGATGTTCCTTGGGAAGCTGCATATGTTGACTCAACCTGATTCACAGCAAAGCATATATCAGGCCTTGTGATGGTGAGAAAATCAATTTTCCAACAAGTTTTCTATAGAGTTTAGGATCATGAAATGGCTTTCTGTCTTCAATCTCCCCCCTCTCTGGGACTTTGTAGCCATCCTCCATTGGCATCCTTGCTGTCTTTGCTCCATAAGCACCTGCACCTTTCAAGATCAAGTGTTACTTCCTTTGGGACATGAACAATCCTTCTTGGATCTACAAATCTCAATTCAAGGAAGTATTTCATTTCTCCCAAGTCTTTTATCTCAAACAAGACTTTAGAAACTCCTGGTTGCTTTGAACCTTCCTTATCACTCCCTGTGATAATGATTCATCCACATACACAAGGAGAGCAACCAACCTGAGGGAGTAGTGAGGGTAACGAGAGTGTGGTCTAGTTCTGACTTCTTAAAGCCTCGGCCGTTTAGAGTTGTGCTCAACTTGTTGGACCAAGCTCTTGGTGATTGCTTCAACCCTAGATAGCCTTCTTCACCTCAGACATCCCTGTCTTCACTAGATGTTCAGACCTGGTGGAGGATCAGTAGACTCATCCTCAAGTTCTCCTTGTAGAATGCAGTCTTCACATCCTTTGACACAATCCCCATCCAAGGTTAACCGCCAAGCTTATACCTTCTAATGTTATGTAACTTGGCTATGGTGCAAATGTCTCAATGTATCCTCTCCATAGTCTGAGTGAATGTTGGGGTCAACGGTACGACAAATTAAACATTCAAAACGTTCGAAGAAGAAAATAATCGAGTTTCTCCGAAGAGTACTTTTCGAATAGGTTCTTCCTTACGAAAAACTTGCGAAGAAAAATCGAGACGCCGACGAAAGCTCGAAACAGGTCGTACGCAGCGAGCGACTGAACGTCCGTCCCGCTCGGTCGCTACGTAGCGACCGAGCTCGAGCCAAAGCTCGGTCGCTACGTAGCGACCGAGCGATCGTCCCGCTCGGTCGCTACGTAGCGACCGAGCTCAGCCAAGCTCGGTCGCTACGTAGCGACCGAGCGATCGTCCCGCTCGGTCGCTACGTAGCGACCGAGCTCGAGCCAAAGCTCGGTCGCTGTGTAGCGATTGAACCTTTCCGAACATCGATACGACACCAGTCCTTGCATTCTCGTCAAACCTTCGAATGCTATCTCCCGAAGACCGTAGCAAGCTCAGTCTATGTTTCCCGCCATTCTAATTCATCGATCAAACTTCGCGGATTAGAAACCGCGGAAAACTCGTAGTAACGTGTCAAGTCGGAAGACGGCCCAAAGGGACCTAAAACACGACTCGAGGCCCATCCTACGATTTTTCCTAACCAAAAGCCCGTGAACCACAGCATGGTTCGCGCTTGGCCCGCGAGGAAGGATAAATGTCAAGTTTCCGCGGATAAATACGGAAGTTTTGAAGATAATTGTGAAGATCGGGAAAAATGGAATATCTCATTTTTATGCTATGACGGCTTAAGGGCAGAAGAGTAAAAGCGTAAACCGACCTTGGAGCTAGTATATAAGGAGTCCTAGGCGAGGAGCAAGAGGGAAACTTTTCAGAGCAAACTTAGCACTTAGAGCGATTTAGGCAACTTTTCCGTTTTTGTTATTTCGAGCTGCGACTCAATTAGGTTCAGCCGTCTTAGGGTTGCTAGAACTAGGAATCTCGCCGACAGCTCTCGAGCCCAGGCTTATACCTTGTTGTAACGCTCATACGCAGATTCGGAATAAGATCTATTTGCTCTCTTTTCGATTTCTTATTTTTATCGTTGTTATTCTCGTGTTCTGATTGCTTGACGTGTGGTAATTAACAGATATCCGGGTCCTCTGGGAAACTAGGGTTTTCTTAGTTTCCTTATTTAAACGGAAATCGACAGTGCGAATTTCGGTTCCCACAGTTTGGCGCTAGAAGGAGGGGGACTTACGGATCAATCTAACCCGCAAAAACCACTCAACGATCAGGAACGACATGCGAGGTTCGACGTGCGCGAATGTCATCTCATTCAGGGGGGGAGAAACAGTCGATCGAGCCAAACCTCGGAACGATCTCCTTGTTATCGAGTTGACAATTCGAGATATCGACGTCGCTAGAGTACTAATCGATACCGGAAGCTCGGCCGATATCATCTTCAAAGACACTCTTGAAAAGATGGGGATCAGTCAATCCGAGATCGCAAAATGCCCAAGCCCACTGCTAGGGCTTTCGGGGGAAACGACCATGGCCTACGGATCGATTAGACTCGCTGTCAAAGCCGGAACCGTGACAAACATCACAGAGTTTCTAGTCGTGTCGACCGCCCCGCATCTTACAACGTTATCATGGGGACGCCATGGCTGAACACCATGCGCGCAATCCCATCAACCTACCATCTTTGCCTCAAGTTCCCGACCCCTAACGGAGTCGAGGTAATCTGGGGAAATCCAAGAGTTTCTCAGGTCTGTTTCGCCGCGGAACTAAAACGAAAGAGACCGATCCTCGAAATTACTCCTAAGAAAGCGGAGAAAGAGACCTCCAGCAAAGATACGCGAAGTCAGGACTCAGCGGAATTCTTCTGGCAATCTCGTATCTTCGCAGCTCTAGGAGAAAAACGCGAGCCAACCTGTGAACCCGTGGTAACGATCTGTCTCGACGAAGCCTTCCCAGAGCGCTGCGTCGAGATCGGAGCCAATCTCCACGAGCCTTTAAGACAGAACTCATAACCTGTCTTAAAAGAACCTTAATACTTTCGCGTGGGCTGCGGAAGATATGCCAGGAATTGACATTACATAACATGTCACGAGCTGAACATCGACCCAACATTCAACCCGTCAAACAGAAAAGACGGAAGCTGGGACCCGAACGTGCTACCGCAGTAAACGATGAGGTCGAAAAACTGCTTAAAGTTGGATCGATAACGGAAGTAAGTACCCCGACTGGCTCGCCAACCCCGTAGTAGTTAAAAAGAAAAACGGGAAGTGGCGAGTTTGCGTAGATTTTACCGACCTAAACAAGGCATGTCCAAAGGATAGCTTCCCTCTACCACATATCGATCGACTGGTAGAAGCGACGGCGGGCAACGAACTCCTATCCTTCATGGACGCTTTCTCAGGCTATAATCAAATTAGGATGAATCCCGACGATCGTGAGAAGACTGCGTTCATTACCGATCGCGGAACCTATTGCTATGAGGTAATGCCCTTCGGCCTCAAAAACGCTGGAGCAACTTACCAACGACTCGTGAACCGAATGTTCTCCAAACAACTCGGAAAAACGATGGAAGTTTATATCGACGACATGCTTGTCAAATCCCTCAAAGCAAGGGATCACGTGTCACATCTCGAAGAATGTTTCGCACAACTAAATTCCCATAACATGAAGCTCAACCCGACGAAATGCAGATTCGCCGTGGCATCAGGAGAATTCCTCGGCTACTTGGTCACCAACCGCGGTATCGAAGCAAATCCAAAACAGATCAACGCTCTAATCGAGATGGCTTCGCCAAGAATAAACGGGAAGTCCAAAGACTGACCGGCAGAATCGCAGCACTTAACCGATTTATCTCACTCACGATCAACAGATAAGTGCCTGCCCTTCTACGACGTCCTGCGAGGAAATAAAAAATTCGAATGGACGGAAGAGTGCGAAAACGCCTTCCAACAGCTGAAGCGTTTTTAGCTACTCCTCCAGTCCTCGCAAAACCCGTGGAAGGAGAGCCTTTGTTCTTGTACATCGCGGTATCGGCAACAGCCGTAAGCGGAGTCCTGATCAGGGAAGAACGCGGGAGCAGAAACCTATTTTTTACATAAGCAAAACCTTGCTGGATGCCGAATCTAGGTATCCGTTGATGGAAAAATTGGCATGCGCGGTCGTAACATCGGCCCGAAAACTACGACCATATTTCCAATCCCACACGATTGTTATCCTCACGACTTTTCCCTTACGGACAATTTTGCATAGCCCAAGTCGTCAATCAGGCCGATTGGCGAAGTGGGCGGTCGAATTGAGCGAGTATGACATCGAATACCGACCAAGGACGAGCGCAAAATCACAGGTGCTCGCGGACTTTTTGGTCGAACTTCCAACAGGAGCAATAACCAACGAGGAACCAAATTCCACCTGGCTCCTCCACGTCGACGGATCTGTCCAAGCAAGGATCGGGTATCGGGATCCGTCTCACATCTCCAACAAGCGAGATCCTGGAACAATCGTTCAGACTGGAATTCCATGCCTCAAACAACGAGGCCGAATACGAAGCATTGATCGCAGGTCTACGTTTGGCTCGCGGCTTAAAAATACGCAATCTCCACGCTTACTGCGACTCCCAGTTAGTGGCCAGTCAATTCAGCGGAGAATATGAAGCCAGAGACGAACGGATGGACGCGTACCTCAAACTGGTCCAAGGTCTAGCCCAAGACTTCGACTGTTTCGCCCTTACCCGGATCCCCCGCTCCGAGAACGTCCAGGCGGACGCCCTCGCGGCCTTAGCATCAAGTTCCGATCCAGGACTCAAAAGAGTAATTCCGGTCGAGTTCATCGAACATCCGAGTATCGGACCCCCAGTCATTGTCAATCTCATAGAGGGTCAAGACGACGAGGAAGAAGAGATTACGATACCACCACCATCAGAGCAATCCGATTACGGTTGTGATACCCCATGGCTTCAGACGATTCGAGACTACATTATCGACGGGCAACTGCCCGCCGAAAAATGGTCAGCTCGCAAGATCCGAACACAGGCCGCACGCTACGTAACAGTAGACGGCGAAATCTACAAGTGGAGATTCTCCGGACCGCTCCTGACGTGCCTGGAAGGGGAAAAGCGAGGAAAGTAATGGAGGAAATACATTCCGGCTCATGCGGCAACCATTCCGGCGGAAGATCACTAGCCGTGAAAATTAAACGCCACGGGTACTATTGGCCAACAATGATCGGAGATTGCGAAAAATTCGCACGAAAATGCGAAAAATGCCAAAGGCATGCGCCAACTATCCGACAACCCGCCGAAGTTCTTTCCTCCATCACGTCGCCTTATCCCTTTATGCGCTGGGCCATGGATATTGTCGGACCTCTGCATAATTCAAAGCAAAAGCGTTTCCTTCTAGTCCTTACCGATTTCTTCTCAAAATGGGTAGAGGCGGACTCGTACGCAAGTATAAAAGACGTCCAAGTCGAGAATTTCGTATGGAAAAATCATCTGTAGGCATGGAGTTCCTTACGAAATCGTAACCGATAACGGGTCTCAATTTATTTCCACCCGATTCGAGGCATTCTGCGAAAAGTGGAAGATACGACTCAACAAGTCAACTCCCAGATATCCGCAGTGCAACGGACAGGCTGAAACAATCAACAAGACCATTCTCGACGGACTGAAGAAACGCTTGGAGGCCAAAAAAGTAGATGGGCCGACGAACTCGAGGGAGTCCTCTGGTCTCACCGTACCACCCCAAGGCGAGCAACGGGAGAAACTCCCTTCGCCTTGTATATACGGCACGGAGTGCATGATTCCCGCAGAAGTAGAATTTCCCGTGTTCGAAGAAGGTTCTTACCCGAACGAGAGGAACTCAACAATGCTATGCTCTTGGACGATCTCGACCTCATTAACGAACGCCGGGATCGAGCGCTCATCCGAATTCAAAACTACCAGCACGCCGCTGCAAGATACTATAACTCCAACGTACGGAACCGAAGGTTCAATCAGGGAGATCTGGTCCTTCGCAAAGTCTTCCAAAACACCGCTGAACGAAACGCGGGAAAACTCGGAGCAAACTGGGAAGGTCCCTATAAAATCGAAAAGTCGTCCGACCAGGTTCTTACGAAATAGCCAACATGCAGGGCATAAAAATCCCTAGAACCTGGAATGCGATGCATCTCAAAAAATACTATCACTAAACGAACCAACTCGCAATCACTGAACTACGAGACGGCTTGATCTCCGCAAGGAGTACGTAGGCAGTTTGCCGAAAGGCAAATTCAGCTGTCCTCCCTTATTAAAAAGGGGGGAGTGGGTACGTATACTCGTATACTCCCAAAAATCGAAAAACTTCTTACCGCACTTTTGGTGTTTTCGACTTATCAAAACATCCTCACCCGCGAAATCGCAACGAGGTCTTCGGAAATTGTCGGCCGCTTGGGAGAATCGAACCTTTAGCATCGCGAGACGTCGCAAAAGATGCCTCAAAATGGATTTCTTCCGAGCAAACGAAATCTCGCAAAAGACACATATATGCACACATTAACATTTATTTTGCGCAAATTAATCAAAACAACGGCACACGCCACCAAGTCCGATGCTGATCACATCGAACTCACAAACGTCCTAAACAGACATAGCCATCTCATGGAGATGACTCTCTTACATCCGACACAAGGATAATAGCGCTATAAAGAAATCCGAAATTTTGGTCTAGCACTTCCGGTCTCCGGAGAGATGCTCGATTCGTATCAAACAAGTCGTATAAGCCGAAACTTTTCGCGGACTTTACATCGATACGAATCAGGAAGAAATCGCGACAGGAAAAACGATAGCCGGTTAGTCACCGCACAATCCTTAAACCGAAAGTAAACCTAGGTCTTGCCCTAAACCCAGCGCACTGGTCTCTAACATCTCAAAGGCATGATATCAAAGATAAGAGATTCTTAAACCACGCCTCTATGTTTACGTTCGATACCTTCAGCGCCCCCGCAGAGTTCACATCTCGCGGAAGAACTCTCGAAACAGGTCTCGAATAAAACATTTCACAATCGAAGAAGGATATGAGACGACAACTCATCACCTTCCTCCCCACTATTCACAAATTCATAAAAACGTTATCCGATTATCATACCATAAAGCCGCGGAGCGGCAGGGATTCAAAGCCACACACGGCCAGTCCCGAAATACAAACAAGGCCGTTCAAGGCCGAAGCATAAAACAAAAAAAAAAAAACAAATCTCTCGCAAGAGATCTAACCCAAGTCACCCTCAGAACTTACGCCCCTCTTCACCCCGCCGCCTCGTCCGAGCCTGGAGCCACGTCGCTTCCGTTCTCTCTCCGACCATCGGATCTTTCCCCTCTGGGTCTTCTGGACACGTCGGAAGGAAGCAAGCGGATTTTAGGTCGCCAGGATGAGATCGAAATCGCCATCCTCGGCCGCCATATCTCCCTTGCAGCGCCGGACAGTCGGGCCTCTTCGGCCTCCAAGGTCGGGGGAGTCTCACTTTGGAGCGACCGAACCACGGCCATCCCGCCCTCGATCGTCGCCAAAGCGAAATCCCTGCACCGGATACGCTCAAGGAACCCAGGGAAGCAGAAATCTTCGCCAAGCGAGCCTGAAACTCCGCACGAAGGGCATCCGTAGCCTCTTGGATCCCGCGGCGCGCTAGTCCAGCGTCACTCTCGATCTGACGCTGGAGTCGACGCACCTCCGAGGATTTGGCCTTCCTGGTTTTCTTTCCTTAAGCAAGGAACTCGCCGTCTTCCCCGAGGTCCCTCTCAAGCTCTCCTATCGCAACCTCGAGCTTCGACACTTTCGCAGAGTGAGAGTCCTCGACAGCCGTCAACATAGCCTCGGTTTCGGACCATCTGCCCTGAAGCTCCACCAACTCCCCGGAAAGACGACTGGTCTCAGAACCACATTCGCTGATCATCCCATCGATCAACGATATGAACTGCGAACAAAAAAATTCTTAAGACTAAGTCCATGAAAAGAATGCACGACAGACGATCGAGAATTCAAACAAGAAACAAACCTTTCCGCGAAGTCCCGACGCTAGGCTCGACCCACCTCGCTGCGAAGTCTCCCCGTCACCGTTCTTGGCCAGTTTCCTCTTCCGACTCTTAGGCTGAGTAGCCTGGACAGCGCTAGGAGCACGCAATGCCAGAACGATTTCTTTTCTGGCTGGAGGCGGAGGCATAGAGTCAGCGGCCTTCTCTTTGTCCTCGACGAGGATCGGAGTCGTGGAAGATCCCGCAGGTAGGACTTGCGGGGAAAGAGCCGCGAAGCCGGTCCCGTGACACGGGGCAACGACCTGCGCGGAGGAAGACGGGAACTCGGAGCCAGTCTGAGCCAATTCTTTCTCTCGGCTTGGCGACGAACTTCTTTCTCTCGGAAAGAAAGATGACCGGCAACACAAGCCGGCACTTCCGCCGGAGAAGTTGGAACCGGAGCCAGAGAGGTGGCCTCACCCCATCTCGACGTCGGAATCCTTCTTATCACCTGGGAGGAAGACATGTTGAAAGAAAGTTATGAAACTAGAGAGGTTTTGAAGAAAATGAGGAGGAAAGGTGTGAAAGAGATGAATGACAAGAGCTCACTACTTATAGAAGTATGGGTTCGGAATGTCGCCTCGACAACTTTTTTTCGCGGAGTTTTAACTGTAAATTTCGTCCAATACACTTAACCTTGTCAAGTCATCTATCCGCCCGCTAGAGTCACAACTCTAACGGGCTGGGGGGCTAACTGTTGGGGTCAAAAACGGTTACGACATTTAAACATTCAAAACGTTCGAAGAAGAAAATAGAGTTTTCTCTCGAAGAGTACTTTTCGAAAATGTTTCTTCCTTACGAAAAAGCTTTGCGGAAGAAAATCGAGACGTCCGACGAAGCTCGAAACGGTCTTACGCAGCGACTGAACGTCCGTCCCGCTCGGTCGCTACGTAGCGACCGAGCGTCGAGCCAAACTCGGTCGCTACGTAGCGACCGGCGATCGTCCCTCGGTCGCTACGTAGCGACCGAGCTCGAGCCAAGCTCGGTCGCTACGTAGCGACCGAGCGATCGTCCCGCTCGGTCGCTACGTAGCGACCGAGCTCGTCCAGCTCGGTCGCTACGTAGCGACCGAGCGATCGTCCCGCTCGGTCGCTACGTAGCGACCGAGCTCGAGCCAAGCTCGGTCGCTACGTAGCGACCGAGCTCGGCCGAACTCGGTCGCTACGTAGCGACCGAGCGATCGATCCCGCTCGTCGCTACGTAGCGACCGAGCTTTGGCTCAGCTCGTCGCTACGTAGCGACCGAGCGGGACGATCGCTCGGTCGCTACGTAGCGACCGAGCTTGGCTCGAGCTCGGTCGCTACGTAGCGACCGAGCTTTGGCTCGAGCTCGGTCGCTACGTAGCGACCGAGCGGGACGATCGCTCGGTCGCTACGTAGCGACCGAGCTTGGCTGAGCTCGGTCGCTACGTAGCGACCGAGCGGGACGATCGCTCGGTCGCTACGTAGCGACCGAGCTTTGGCTCGAGCTCGGTCGCTACGTAGCGACCGCGGGACGATCGCTCGGTCGCTACGTAGCGACCGAGCTTTGGCTCGAGCGCTCGTCGCTACGTAGCGACCGAGCGGGACGGAGTTCAGGTCGCTGCGTAACGACCTGTTTCGAGCTTTCGTCGGACGTCTCGATTCTTTCTTCCGCCAAGCTTTTTCGTAAGGAAGAATCTATTTCGAAAAGTACTCTTCGGAGAAACTCTTATTTTCTTCTTCGGACGTTTTGAATGTTTAAATTTGTCGTAACCGTTTTTGACCCCAACAGTTAGCCCCCCAGCCCGTTAGAGTTGTGACTCTAGCGGGCGGATAGATGACTTTGACAAGGTTAAGTGTATTGGACGAAATTTACAGTTAAAACTCCGCGGAAAAAAGTTGTCGAGGCGACATTCCGAACCCATACTTCTATAAGTAGTGAGCTCTTGTCATTCATTTTCTTCACACTTTCCTCCTTCATTTCTTCAAAACCTCTCTAGTTTCATAACTTTCCTTTCAACATGTCTTCCTCCCAAGGTGATAAGAAGGATTCCGACGTCGAGATGGGTGAGGCCACCTCTCTGGCTCCGGTTCCAACTTCTCCGGCGGAAGCCGGCTTGTGTTGCCGGTCATCTTTCTTTCCGAGAGAAACTAGTTCGTCGCCAAGCCGAGAAAGAATTGGCTCAGACTGGCTCCGAGTTTCCGTCTTCCTCCGCAGGTCGTTGCCCCGTGTCACGGGACCGGCTTCGCGGCTCTTTCCCCGCAAGTCCTACCTGCGGGATCTTCCACGACTCCGATCCTCGTCGAGGACAAAGAGAAGGCCGCTGACTCTATGCCTCCGCCTCCAGCCAGAAAAGAAATCGTTCTGGCATTGCGTGCTCCTAGCGCTGTCCAGGCTACTCAGCCTAAGAGTCGGAAGAGGAAACTGCCAAGAGCGGTGACGGGGAGACTTCGCAGCGAGGTGGGTCGAGCCTAGCATCGGGACTTCGCGGAAAGGTTTGTTTCTTGTTTGAATTCTCGATCGTCTGTCGTGCATTCTTTTCATGGACTTAGTCTTAAGAATTTTTTGTTCGCAGTTCATATCGTTGATCGATGGGATGATCAGCGAATGTGGTTCTGAGACCAGTCGTCTTTCCGGGGAGTTGGTGGAGCTTCAGGGCAGATGGTCCGAAACCGAGGCTATGTTGACGGCTGTCGAGGACTCTCACTCTGCGAAAGTGTCGAAGCTCGAGGTTGCGATAGGAGAGCTTGAGAGGGACCTCGGGAAGACGGCGAGTTCCTTGCTTAAGGAAAGAAACCAGGAAGGCCAAATCCTCGGAGGTGCGTCGACTCCAGCGTCAGATCGAGAGTGACGCTGGACTAGCGCGCCGCGGGATCCAAGAGGCTACGGATGCCCTTCGTGCGGAGTTTCAGGCTCGCTTGGCGAAGATTTCTGCTTCCCTGGGTTCCCTCGAGCGTATCCGGAGCAGGGATTTCGCTTTGGCGACGATTGAGGGCGGGATGGCCGTGGTTCGGTCGTTCCAAAGTGAGACTCCCCCGACCTTGGAGGCCGAAGAGGCCCGACTGTCCGGCTGCAAGGGAGATATGGCGGCCGAGGATGGCGATTTCGATCTCATCCTGGCCGACCTAAAATCCGCTTGCTTCCTTCCGACGTGTCCAGAAGACCCAGAGGAAAGATCCGATGGTCGGAGAGAACGGAAGCGACGCGGCTCCAGGCTCGGACGAGGCGGCGGGTGAAGAGGGAGCGTAAGTTCTGAGGGTGACTTGGGTTAGATCTCTTGCGAGATTTGTTTTTTTTTTTTTTGTCTTTTATGCTTCGGCCTTGAACGGCCTTGTTTGTATTTCGGGACTGGCCGTGTGTGGCTTTGAATCCCTGCCGCTCCGCGGCTTTATGGTATGATAATCGGATAACGTTTTTATGAATTTGTGAATAGTGGGGAGAAGGTGATGAGTTGTCGTCTCATATCCTTCTTCGATTGTGAAATGTTTTATTCGAGACCTGTTTCGAGAGTTCTTCCGCGAGATGTGAACTCTGCGGGGCGCTGAAGGTATCGAACGTAACATAGAGGCGTGGTTTAAGAATCTCTTATCTTTTGATATCATGCCTTTGAGATGTTAGAGACCAGTGCGCTGGGTTTAGGGCAAGACCTAGGTTTACTTTCGGTTTAAGGATTGTGCGGTGACTAACCGGCTATCGTTTTTCCTGTCGCGATTTCTTCCTGATTCGTATCGATGTAAAGTCCGCGAAAAGTTCTCGGCTTATACGACTTGTTTGATACGAATCGAGCATCTCTCCGGAGACCGGAAGTGCTAGACCAAAATTTCGGATTTCTTTTATAGCGCTATTATCCTTGTGTCGGATGTAAGAGAGTCATCTCCATGAGATGGCTATGTCTGTTTAGGACGTTTGTGAGTTCGATGTGATCAGCATCGGACTTGGTGGCGTGTGCCGTTGTTTTGATTATTTGCGCAAAATAAATGTTAATGTGTGCATATATGTGTCTTTTTGCGGAGATTTCGTTTGCTCGGAAGAAACAATTTTGAGGCATCTTTTGCGACGTCTCGCGATGCTAAAGGTTCGATTCTCCCAAGCGGCCGACCAATTTCCGAAGACCTCGTTGCGATTTCGCGGGTGAGGATGTTTTGATAAGTCGAAAACACCAAAAGTGCGGTAAGAAGTTTTTCGATTTTTTGGAGTATACGAGTATACGTACCCACTCCCCCTTTTTAATAAGGGAGGACAGCTGAATTTGCCTTTCGGCAAACTGCCTACGTACTCCTTGCGGAGATCAAGCCGTCTCGTAGTTCAGTGATTGCGAGTTGGTTCGTTTAGTGATAGTATTTTTTGAGATGCATCGCATTCCAGGTTCTAGGGATTTTTATGCCCTGCATGTTGGCTATTTCGTAAGAACCTGGTCGGACGACTTTTTCGATTTTATAGGGACCTTCCCAGTTTGCTCCGAGTTTTCCCGCGTTTCGTTCAGCGGTGTTTTGGAAGACTTTGCGAAGGACCAGATCTCCCTGATTGAACCTTCGGTTCCGTACGTTGGAGTTATAGTATCTCGCAGCGGCGTGCTGGTAGTTTTGAATTCGGATGAGCGCTCGATCCCGGCGTTCGTTAATGAGGTCGAGATCGTCCAAGAGCATAGCATTGTTGAGTTCCTCTCGTTCGGGTAAGAACCTTCTTCGAACACCGGGAAATTCTACTTCTGCGGGAATCATGCACTCCGCGCCGTATACCAAGGCGAAGGGAGTTTCTCCCGTTGCTCGCCTTGGGGTGGTACGGTGAGACCAGAGGACTCCCTCGAGTTCGTCGGCCCATCTACCTTTTTTGCCTGGAAGCGTTTCTTCAGTCCGTCGAGAATGGTCTTGTTGATTGTTTCAGCCTGTCCGTTGCACTGCGGATATCTGGGAGTTGACTTGTTGAGTCGTATCTTCCACTTTTCGCAGAATGCCTCGAATCGGGTGGAAATAAATTGAGACCCGTTATCGGTTACGATTTCGTAAGGAACTCCATGCCTACAGATGATGTTTTTCCATACGAAATTCTCGACTTGGACGTCTTTTATACTTGCGTACGAGTCCGCCTCTACCCATTTTGAGAAGAAATCGGTAAGGACTAGAAGGAAACGCTTTTGCTTTGAATTATGCAGAGGTCCGACAATATCCATGGCCCAGCGCATAAAGGGATAAGGCGACGTGATGGAGGAAAGAACTTCGGCGGTTGTCGGATAGTTGGCGCATGCCTTTGGCATTTTTCGCATTTTCGTGCGAATTTTTCGCAATCTCCGATCATTGTTGGCCAATAGTACCCGTGGCGTTTGATTTTCACGGCTAGTGATCTTCCGCCGGAATGGTTGCCGCATGAGCCGGAATGTATTTCCTCCATTACTTTCCTCGCCTTTTCTCCTTCCAGGCACGTCAGGAGCGGTCCGGAGAATCTCCACTTGTAGATTTCGCCGTCCACTGTTACGTAGCGTGCGGCCTGTGTTCGGATCTTGCGAGCTGACCATTTTTCGGCGGGCAGTTGCCCGTCGATAATGTAGTCTCGAATCGTCTGAAGCCATGGGGTATCACAACCGTAATCGGATTGCTCCGATGGTGGTGGTATCGTAATCTCTTCTTCCTCGTCGTCTTGACCCTCTATGAGATTGACAATGACTGGGGGTCCGATACTCGGATGTTCGATGAACTCGACCGGAATTACCCTTTTGAGTCCTGGATCGGAACTTGATGCTAAGGCCGCGAGGGCGTCCGCCTGGACATTCTCGGAACGGGGGATCCGGGTAAGGGCGAAACAGTCGAAGTCTTGAGCTAGACCTTGGACCAGTTTGAGGTACGCGTCCATCCGTTCGTCTCTGGCTTCATATTCTCCGCTGAATTGACTGGCCACTAACTGGGAGTCGCAGTAAGCGTGGAGATTGCGTATTTTTAAGCCGCGAGCCAAACGTAGACCTGCGATCAATGCTTCGTATTCGGCCTCGTTGTTTGAGGCATGGAATTCCAGTCTGAACGATTGTTCCAGGATCTCGCTTGTTGGAGATGTGAGACGGATCCCGATACCCGATCCTTGCTTGGATGAAGATCCGTCGACGTGGAGGAGCCAGGTGGAATTTGGTTCCTCGTTGGTTATTGCTCCCGTTGGAAGTTCGACCAAAAAGTCCGCGAGCACCTGTGATTTTGCGCTCGTCCTTGGTCGGTATTCGATGTCATACTCGCTCAACTCGACCGCCCACTTCGCCAATCGGCCTGATTGACTTGGGCTATGCAAAATTGTCCGTAAGGGAAAAGTCGTGAGGATAACAATCGTGTGGGATTGGAAATATGGTCGTAGTTTTCGGGCCGATGTTACGACCGCGCATGCCAATTTTTCCATCAACGGATACCTAGATTCGGCATCCAGCAAGGTTTTGCTTATGTAAAAAAAGGTTTCTGGTTTCTGCTCCCCGCGTTCTTCCCTGATCAGGACTCCGCTTACGGCTGTTGCCGATACCGCGATGTACAAGAACAAAGGCTCTCCTTCCACGGGTTTTGCGAGGACTGGAGGAGTAGCTAAATAACGCTTCAGCTGTTGGAAGGCGTTTTCGCACTCTTCCGTCCATTCGAATTTTTTATTTCCTCGCAGGACGTCGTAGAAGGGCAGGCACTTATCTGTTGATCGTGAGATAAATCGGTTAAGTGCTGCGATTCTGCCGGTCAGTCTTTGGACTTCCCGTTTATTCTTTGGCGAAGCCATCTCGATTAGAGCGTTGATCTGTTTTGGATTTGCTTCGATACCGCGGTTGGTGACCAAGTAGCCGAGGAATTCTCCTGATGCCACGGCGAATCTGCATTTCGTCGGGTTGAGCTTCATGTTATGGGAGTTTAGTTGTGCGAACATTCTTCGAGATGTGACACGTGATCCCTTGCTTTGAGGGATTTGACAAGCATGTCGTCGATATAAACTTCCATCGTTTTCCGAGTGTTTGGAGAAAGATCGGTCACGAGTCGTTGGTAAGTTGCTCCAGCGTTTTTGAGGCCGAAGGGCATTACCTCATAGCAATAGGTTCCGCGATCGGTGAGCAGTCTCTCTCACGATCGTCGGGCATCCTAATCCTATTGCTAATGATATAGCCTGAGAAAGTTCCATGAAGTCGAGTGCGTACCACCGCTCTCGATATGTCGGTAGCTGATTGGTATAGGTGGAGCCGGCCAAATGCCACTCTACGCAAATCTACCACTTCCCGTTTTTTTTTTTTCTACCGGGGTTGGCGAGCCAGTCGGGTACCTTACTCTTCCGTTATCGACCGCTTTAAGTTTTTCGACCTCATCGTTTACTGCGGTAGCACGTTCGGGTCCCAGCTTCCGTCTTTTCTGTTTGACGGGTTTGAATGTTGGGTCGATGTTCAGCTCGTGACATGTTATGTTAATGTCATTCCTGGCATATCTTCCGCAGCCCACGCGAAAGTATTAAGGTTCTTTTTAACAGGTTATGAGTTCTGTCTTTAAAGGCTCGTGGAGATTGGCTCCGATCTCGACGCAGCCTGGGAAGGCTTCGTCGAGACAGATCGTTACCACGGGTTCACAAGTTGGCTCGCGTTTTTCATCTAGAGCTGCGAAGATACGAGATTGCCAGAAGAATTCCGCTGAATCCTGACTTCGCGTATCTTTGCTGGAGGTCTCTTTCTCCGCTTTCTTAGAGTAATTTCGAGGATCGGTCTCTTTCGTTTTAGTTCCGCGGCGAAACAGACCTGAGAAACTCTTGGATTTCCCCAGATTACCTCGACTCCGTTAGGGGTCGGGAACTTGAGGCAAAGATGGTAGGTTGATGGGATTGCGCGCATGGTGTTCAGCCATGGCGTCCCCATGATAACGTTGTAAGATGCGGGGCGGTCGACGACTAGAAACTCTGTGATGTTTGTCACGGTTCCGGCTTTGACAGCGAGTCTAATCGATCCGTAGGCCATGGTCGTTTCCCCCGAAAGCCCTAGCAGTGGGCTTGGGCATTTTGCGATCTCGGATTGACTGATCCCCATCTTTTCAAGAGTGTCTTTGAAGATGATATCGGCCGAGCTTCCGGTATCGATTAGTACTCTAGCGACGTCGATATCTCGAATTGTCAACTCGATAACAAGGAGATCGTTCCGAGGTTTGGCTCGATCGACGTTTCTCCCCCCTTGAATGAGATGACATTCGCGCACGTCGAATCTCGCATGTCGTTCCTGATCGTTGAGTGGTTTTTGCGGGTTAGATTGATCCGTAAGTCCCCCTCCTTCTAGCGCCAAACTGTGGGAACCGAAATTCGCACTGTCGATTTCCGTTTAAATAAGGAAACTAAGAAAACCCTAGTTTCCCAGAGGACCCGGATATCTGTTAATTACCACACGTCAAGCAATCAGAACACGAGAATAACAACGATAAAAATAAGAAATCGAAAGAGAGCAAAGTAGATCTTATTCCGAATCTGCGTATGAGCGTTACAACAAGGTATAAGCCTGGGCTCGAGAGCTGTCGGCGAGATTCCTAGTTCTAGCAACCCTAAGACGGCTAAACCTAATTGAGTCGCAGCTCGAAATAACAAAAACGGAAAGTTGCCTAAATCGCTCTAAGTGCTAAGTTTGCTCTGAAAAAGTTTCCCTCTCTGCTCCTCGCCTAGGACTCCTTATATACTAGCTCCAAGGTCGGTTTACGCTTTTACTCTTCTGCCCTTAAGCCGTCATAGCATAAAAAATGGAGATATTCCATTTTTCCCGATCTTCACAATTATCTTCAAAACTTCCGTATTTATCCGCGGAAACTTGACATTTATCCTTCCTCGCGGGCCAAGCGCGAACCATGCTGTGGTTCACGGCTTTTGGTTAGGAAAAATCGTAGGATGGCCTCGAGTCGTGTTTTAGGTCCCTTTGGGCCGTCTTCCGACTCGACACGTTTACTACGAGTTTTCCGCGTTTTCTAATCCGCGAAGTTTGATCGATGAATTAGAATAGCGGGAACATAGACTGAGCTTGCTACGGTCTTCGGGATAGCATTCGAAGGTTTGACGAGAATGCAAGGACTGGTGTCGTATCGATGTTCGGAAAGGTTCAATCGCTACACAGCGACCGAACTTTGGCTCGAGCCCGGTCGCTACGTAGCGACCGAGCGGGACGAGTCGCTCGGTCGCTACGTAGCGACCGAGCTTTGGCTTGAGCTCGGTCGCTACGTAGCGACCGAGCGGGACGATCGCTCGGTCGCTACGTAGCGACCGAGCTTTGGCTCGAGCTCGGTCGCTACGTAGCGACCGAGCGGGACGATCGCTCGGTCGCTACGTAGCGACCTGTTTCGAGCTTCGCTAA
>NW_026014917.1:600000-780418 GCF_020379485.1 Brassica napus
TGGTTTGAAACATCATGGACCTGGCCACTTCCATCAGATGCCTATTCTTTCTCTCAGCCACACCATTCTGTTGTGGAGTATAGGGACAACTTGTCTGATGTAGGATTCCATGCTGAGATAGGTGGAGCTTGAATGCTTGTCCCGTGTACTCTCCTCCATTATCTGACCTGAAAATCTTTATCTTGGCATTATAATGGTTAGTCACATATGATTGAAAGTTCTTAAATGCATCAAGTACCCTATCTTTGGTTGGAATTAAGGTTAACCAGGTGTATTTGGATTTTTCATCAATGAAGGTTACATAATACTTTTGATTGTCTCTAGATAAGCAAGGAGCAGTCCAAACATCAGAATGAATCAAATCAAAACACTTCTCATAAACCGTAGTAGATTTAGTAAAGACAGTCTTACAATGCTTGCCTAAAATACAAGCTTCACAATCATTATTCTCAAAGGAAACACCTGGCAACATCAGTTTTAAAGCCTTATTATGAGGGTGTCCTAATCTAGCATGCCACAATGCATTTTTACTTAAACTAGAACCGGAAACAGAAGTAAACGAGCAGCTATAACTAGAAACAGGAGCAAGATCTTCAAGTAAATACAATTCTCCTTTAGTCACTCCCTTTCCAATCATTTTGCTGCTTTTAATATCCTGAAACTTCACATCATTAGGACTGAATATGACATTACATTGCAAATCAGTAGCACATTTCTTAACAGATAACAAGTTTGAAGTAAATTCAGGCATATAAAAAGCTTTAGTTTCCTTATCAAACAGTTTAAGACTTCCTATTCCTCTAATAGGTATCTTATCTCCATTAGCTATCATCACATTTCCATTCATTGGTACAATGTTTTTAATCAAACTAGTGTCACTTATCATATGATGAGATGCACCAGAATCAACTACTAAAGGCTTAATGGCATGTGAACTAGCAATATGAGCAAGGATACTAGATGGTTTGAATGCATGATCATTCCTAGCAAGACTAGCCGTTCTAGATTGGTTGATTATCTCTATCACACTTTCATGCATCCTATCAATTCTAGTTGGATTCTCATCATTCCCTATAGCCCTAGCCCCAAAGGAATACCCAAAAATGTTACCATGCTCCTTGAAGAGCTTAATGAGAGCATCCAGGTCGGATTTCCTTAGATACTCTTGATCATAGTTCCCACGGTTGCTTGGGGCTCCAGTGTAGGCTACAAGAGACCTCCCATCACCTGCTTCACGCCCATCTATCTCCTTCCCTTTGCTAGTACCTGCTCCACTTGCGCTTGCTCCATCTGAGACATTAGCCCTTGCCTCTCTGTCCTTCATAAACTTTGCTGGCTTGAGATGGGGATGGAGTATCCAGCATTGGCTCTTCTTGTGGCCATGCTTCTTGCAGTGATCACAGTTCCCATTGAACCTCCTCTCATCATACTTCCCATGCGCAGCCTTGTGTGCCTGTGGAGCTTCCCCTCCCTCCTCTTGAGTTGCTTGATTCACGAGAGATAGCTCTCCTTTCTTTCCAAACAACCCAATAGAGCCTTGTTCCTTCTGAATCCTTGCGCACACTTCTTCAAGATCAGGTAGTGTGTCCTCTCTAAGCAAGTGTTGGATAAGACCATTGTAAGCCGGATTCATGGTGAGGAGTAGCCCAAAGACCTTATCTTGCTCTCTTCTTTTGTTGAGCTCATCTGCATCTGTAGTACTTGGCCTCAA
Organism: Brassica napus; assembly: GCF_020379485.1. Lineage (NCBI taxonomy): Eukaryota > Viridiplantae > Streptophyta > Magnoliopsida > Brassicales > Brassicaceae > Brassica > Brassica napus. The sequence continues at coordinate 601,712 of NW_026014917.1, forward strand.
CATCTCCAGCTCGGACCAGAGTGTTCTGAACCTCCCTAGATGCTTGGTGAACTCCATATCCTCTTGTACCAAGTTGTTTATAGCCTGCTTCACTTCAAACACACGGCTTAGGTTTGATGTATTCCCATACACCTTCTTCAACGTATCCCACAGCTCTTTAGCTGATTCACAGTAGCTGTATGCATCTAGAATCGCCGGCTCAAGTGAAGCATGCAGCACTGACATCACCAACATGTCCTCCTGATGCCACTTCTCTTCCGCTTTGCTTGCGGCTTCTCCTTCAGTTTCTCCTTGGGTGATGAGCTTTGGAGCTTCTCCTGGCGTGATGTGCTTCCAAAGCCCTTTGCTTCCCACTGTGGTTCTCACCATCCGAGACCACACCAAGTAGTTGGTTCCCTTGAAGCAAACCGCTACCTTCATGTTCATGTTCATACCACTTTCCATGATGAACTATGACTTCTCTAGACTTCACAAACTGGATCTTGGGTTAAGAGACTTGTAAGAACACTCACTGCCTCGGTCTTCAACCTCACAGCTTCAGCAACACACTAAGAACTAGTCTTTGAACTCGGACAATACCCGGAACTTCCCAAGAACACAAGAACACCAACCAAGCTCTTTAAAGCTTCAATCTTGAATCTCCAAAGAGCCTAACACGAACTCAGGTTTTCACTAACCTGGCTCTGATACCATGAGATTTTTAGTAATGTTTAGAGTAATCTGAGTGTTTAGGAAAGACTAGAATCGATTTAGAGAAGATTAGAGAATGAAATGAGATTATGAGTCTAATATGGAACCATTGATCTTAAAGACTAAGAGAAAGACTCAAAACTTGCTTGATTGTATTAATGAGAGTGTTTACAACTTTATAAGAGAAGAGACTAGGGTTTTCGTAGCTTAAGAGGATAAGGTAAGCATGTGGAGTCAATGGCCATTTCAAACTTGTCCAATGAGGTGAGCCGCGCGTGTGAGCCTTCATTAGCTGGCTCAACCTTTTGCTTTTCCGTGTCCAGCTGTGCCAGCCTGTCCAAGACTCTCCCTTATCCTTTCCAACGGTCTGATCCACTCACAAAGGCCAAGGTAACTTCTCCTCTTTACTTAAGTAACTTGGATAACTTATGGTGAGGTTTGGTTGAGCTTTGGTCGATCCTATCTTGTACGGCCTGTCCTGTCATGTACGGCCATGTACGGCCTTGTACGGACAGGCTGATCCCAAAGCTCCCAAACCTTCCTATCCTTCCTCTTCTTCATTCTACTCAACCCTCATCTCCATTCTTCACTTGACACTCTTCATCTCAACACTTTGTTCTAGAGGGCAGTGTGGGTTCTCAGTACAAGATCTAGTAGGGTGTTCAAGCTGTAGACGTCAAGCTGTTCAAGATGGAAAGTGTTTTGAAGATGAAGGTCGCGGTGACATTCAAAGGAAGCAACTACCTAGTCTGGTCTAGGATGGTGAAGACTGCTGTGGGAAGCAAGGGTTTGTGGAAGCATATCACAGCTGGTGAAGCTCCAAGGGCGATTACTCAAGAGGGTGACGCAGAGAGCTCCGAGGAGAGTGTTGTGGAGAAGTGGCAACAAGAAGACATGATAGTGATGTCAGTTCTTCATGCCTCGTTGGAACCGGCTATCCTAGATGCTTATAGCTACTGTGAGACAGCCAAGGAGCTGTGGGACACTCTGAAGAAGGTGTATGGAAATGTTTCTAACCTGAACCGTGTGTTTGAAGTCAAGAAGGCAATCAACGAGTTAACCCAAGATGACATGGAGTTTACAAAACATTTGGGGAGGTTCAGGACATTGTGGTCTGAGCTGGAGATGTTGAGGCCAAGCACAGTTGATCCAGAGCTTCTAAATGAGAGGCGTGAGCAGGACAAGGTCTTTGGGTTGCTGCTCACATTGAATGCAAGCTACAACGGTCTCATTCAGCACATGCTAAGGTCCGAGAAATTACCTGACCTTGAGGAGGTGTGTGCTCAGATACAAAGGGAGCAGGGCTCAATAGGCTTGTTTGGAGGCAAGGGAGACTTATCTCTTGCAAATGCTGTGCAATCTGACCGTGAAGAACCTCCTCAAGCCAACAAAGCTGGCTACAACAAGTATGAGAAGTTCAATGGGAATTGTGATCATTGCAAGAAGTATGGGCACAAGAAGATTCAGTGCTGGATACTCCATCCCCACTTGAAGCCGGCTAAGTTCATAAAGGAGAAAGAGGCAAGAGCTCACATGACTGAAGGATCAAGTGGAGCAGGGCCATCCAACCGAGGAACTGAAGTGGACAACCGTGAAGGGAATGGAAAAGCTTTGGTGACTTATACTGGAGCCATCAACCCCCGAGGCAATGATCAAGACTTCATCAGGAGGTCCGAGATGGATGCACTCATCAAAATGCTCAAGGATAATGGTAACATTCATGGGTATTCATTTGGTGCCTCTATGATTGCTAGGACTATAGAAATGACTCACAGTAAGGCTGAGATTGCTAGGAATGATAGTAAGGCTGGAATTGAGCAGTACATTGATAGAAATGCTAGGATGAATGCATATAGATCAAATTGTATCTGCCATCATGCTAGCAATGCATCCAAACCATTGATTATAGATTCAGGTGCATCTCATCATATGATTAGTGACACCAACCTGATTAAAGACATAGAACCTACTAATGGATGTGTGATGATTGCAAATGGAGATAAGATACCTATTAAGGGAATAGGAAACTTAAAGCTATTTGATAAGACTACTAGAGCATTTTACATTCCTGAATTCACATCAAATCTACTTTCAGTTAAGAAATGCACTACTGATTTGAATTGCAATGTTATATTCAGTCCTAATGATGTGAAGTTTCAGGATATTGAAAGCAGCCAACTGATTGGAAAAGGAGTTACAAAGGGAGAGTTATATATGCTTGAGAAGCTTGATCCTGTTTCCAATCATAACTGCTCATTTACTTCTGCTTCTAGTTTGAATAAAAATGCATTGTGGCATGCTAGACTAGGTCATCCCCATGAGAGGGCTTTAAACTTGATGTTACCAGGTGTGGTTTTTGAAAATGATAAGTGTGAAGCTTGCATTTTAGGCAAGCATTGTAAGAATGTATTTCCAAGAACATCTACTGCTTATGAAAATTGCTTTGATTTGATTCATACTGATGTGTGGACTGCACCTATTTTCTCTAGAGATAATCATAAGTACTTTGTCACATTCATTGATGAAAAATCTAAATACACCTGGTTAACACTAATTCCATCAAAAGATAGGGTGATAGATGCATTCAAGAACTTTCAAGCTTATGTGACTAACCATTATCATGCTAAGATTAAAATTTTGAGATCAGATAATGGAGGAGAATACACAAGCTATGCGTTCAAAAGCCATCTAGATCATCATGGAATACTTCATCAAACAAGCTGCCCCTACACACCACAACAGAATGGTGTAGCTGAGAGGAAGAACAGGCACTTGATGGAGGTGGCTCGGTCATTAATGTTCCAAGCTAATGTACCTAAAAGATTCTGGAGTGATGCTGTATCTACTGCTTGCTATCTCATCAACCGAATACCTACAAGGGTATTGAAGGATCAAGCACCGTTTGAGGTACTGAACCAGCGCAAGCCATCTTTGACATATATGAGAGTGTTTGGATGCTTGTGTTATGTGTTGGTACCAGGAGAGTTGAGGAACAAGCTAGAAGCAAGAAGCAGAAAGGCAATGTTCATTGGCTACTCAACAACTCAAAAAGGATATAAGTGTTATGATCCAGAAGCTAGAAGGGTACTCGTATCTAGAGATGTGAAGTTCATTGAAGAAAGAGGATACTATGAAGAGAAGAATCAAGAAGACTTGAGGGATCTTACATCAGATAAGGCTGGAGTCTTAAGAGTGATTTTGGAAGGTCTTGGTATCAAGATGAATCAGGATCAGTCCACAAGAAGTGGACAACCAGAAGAGAGCTCAAATGAACCAAGAAGAGCTGCTCAAACACCTCACCTTGATCATGAGGGGGGAAGTGAACCTGAAACTCAAGAAAATGGCCAAGAAGGAGTCGGCTTGAGTGAAGAAGGAGAAGAGTTCAACTCAGGTTCTCATCATCAAGGTGAGCAAGACCAAGGAGATGAAGAACATCACAGTGAAGCACAAGAACCGCATATACAAGATGAGCAGGTTCAAGTGCAAGAACAACCTGTATTGAGGAGAAGCACAAGGATTAGAAAGGATCCTTCCTCTTGGGTAAACACGCGAGTGTACTACAATGCCCAAGCTGTGGAGGATCCTTCTCGAGTTGTGTGTTCCTTTGCTCAATACCCTGAAGAACATTGTGCGTTCATGGTTAACTTGGATGAGAACTATATTCCAAGAAGCTATGAAGAAGCAATCATGGATAAAGAATGGAAGGAATCAGTTGGAGCTGAGGCAGGAGCCATGATCAAGAATGATACATGGTATGAGAGTGAGTTACCAAAAGGGAAGAAGGCTGTGAGTAGTAAATGGATATTCACAATCAAGTATAAGGCTGATGGAAAGGTTGAGAGGAAGAAGTCAAGGCTAGTAGCAAGAGGTTTCACCCAAACTTATGGAGAAGATTACATAGAGACCTTTGCACCAGTAGCTAAACTACATACCATAAGGATTGTATTAAGCTTGGCTGTGAATCTTGGATGGGGGTTATGGCAAATGGATGTGAAGAATGCATTCTTACAAGGTGAACTTGAGGATGAAGTATATATGCATCCACCTCCAGGCCTAGAACACTTAGTGAAGAAAGGGAATGTGTTAAGATTGAAGAAAGCTATCTATGGGCTGAAGCAATCACCAAGGGCTTGGTACAACAAGCTGAGCACTACCCTGAATGGCCGTGGCTTCAAGAAGTCTGAACTAGACCACACTCTCTTCACACTCACAACTCCCTCAGGTATGATTGCACTTCTTGTGTATGTTGATGATATCATTATCACAGGAAGTGATAAGGAAGGTATCATAGCAACCAAGGAGTTCATTAAATCCATGTTTGAGATTAAAGATTTGGGAGAAATGAAATACTTTCTTGGAATTGAGATATGTAGATCCAAGGAAGGTTTATTCATGTCCCAAAGGAAGTATACACTTGATCTTTTGAAAGGTGCAGGTGCTTATGGAGGCAAGACTGCAAGGATGCCTATGGAGGATGGCTACAAAGTCCCACGAGAGGGGGAGATTGAAGACAGCAAACCTTATCAGGATCCTAAACTCTATAGAAAACTAGTTGGCAAATTGATTTATCTTACCATAACTAGACCTGACATTTGTTTTGCTGTGAATCAGGTGAGTCAACACATGCAAGTTCCTAAGGAGCATCATTGGCGCATGGTGGAGAGGATCTTGATGTATCTCAACGGCTCACCTGATCAAGGAGTATGGATGGGTTGCAATGGAAGCACTGAAGTGGTTGGATACTGTGATGCAGATTGGGCTGGTGATAGAGCAGACAGGAGATCAACCACAGGCTATTGCACATTCATTGGAGGCAACTTGGTGACATGGAAGAGTAAGAAGCAGAAGGTGGTCTCTTGCTCAAGTGCAGAAGCTGAGTATAGAGCTATGCTGAAGCTTACCAACGAGTTGGTGTGGATCAAAGGCATCTTGAAGCATTTGGAGATTGATCAAGCCACACCAATGACAATGCATTGTGATAACCAAGCAGCCATTCACATTGCATCCAACTCGGTGTTTCATGAGAGAACCAAGCACATTGAAGTTGATTGCCACAAGGTGAGGCAAATGATCATTCTAGGAGTCATCTTGCCATGTTACACAAGGAGTGAAGATCAGTTGGCTGATGTGTTCACCAAAGCTGCAAGACAGAAGACAATGGAGTCCATTCATATCAGGTTGGGCCTCATTGATCTTGGGAAGGGAAGGAGCTGATCCTCTTGGCTGTGAGGTCTTTACTCTTTTTCCCTCATCAAGGTTTTGTCCCAATGGGTTTTCCTTGGTGAGGTTTTTAATGAGGAAGATCTCATAGCCATCCAAGCTTAGGCTTTCACAAAGCTAAGCTTGAGGGGGAGTGTTGAGATGAGGAAGTCATTATGAGAAGGAGAGGAAGAGCTAAGCAAGTAATGGAAAGAGTACGGACAGTACGGCCTATGTACGGACAGGGGCTTGGCCGTACATCTGAGGAAACATGAAGGAAGAAGGAGATGGGTGAGTAAAGCCTCTAGAGTACATAGAAGGTCTCAAGACTGATCAGACCGTTTAAGGATAAGGGTGGGACGAGCCTTATCCATCCAGGCCGTGGACAGGCTGTAAAGGCCAAGCGTGTGAGCCTTACCATCCGTTCATTCAAAAGGGACGCTCCTCTTGGTCTTGACTTCACATGCTTATGACTAGTGCTGCTTTCTCTTAACTTGTAACCCTAATGCCTCTTCTATAAATATTGTAACCTCATCTCATAATAAGATCAGACAGTTCTAAACAATCTCTCTCTATACTCATTTCATTATGATTCTCCATTAGTCTCTAATCTGTCTCTTAATCTCTTATTCTCTTCTATAATCCTTTCTAAACTCAGATAATCATTTACATCCTTAAATCTCACAATCTTGATGAAGGCGTCCATGTCTGAGCGCCGGATGTAGTCATTGTTGCTTGAACCTCCAGTGTACGCCACCAGTGACTTTCCATCACCCACCTCACGCACTTCTCCTTCACTTGTCCTGCTTGAGGAGCCAGCACCCATAGAGCTCTCAGTCATATGTGCTCTTGCTTCCTTCTCCTTTAAGAACTTCGCCGGCTTCAAGTGAGGGTGGAGTATCCAGCATTGACTCTTCTTGTGTCCATGCTTCTTGCAGTGATCACAATTCCCATTGAACCTCTTGTCTTCATACTTGCCATGAACTGCCTTGTTAGCTTGAGGAGCTTCAGTCTGATTCACTTGGGACGCATGATTTGCCAATGTGAGTTCTCCTTTGCCTCCAAACAGTCCAATGGAGCCTTGTTCTTTCTGAATCTGTGCACACACGTCCTCTAGATCAGGTAGCTTATCAGCTCTCAACATGTGCTTGATGAGACTGTTGTAGGCCGGGTTTAGTGTGAGAAGCAAGCCGAACACTTTGTCTTGCTCCCGCCTCTCATTCAACTGATCTGGATCAGTTGTACTCGGCCTCAACATCTCTAGCTCTGACCACAACGCCCTGAATCTTCCCAAATGCTTGGTGAACTCCATGTCTTCTTGTGCAAGATTGTTGATGGCTTGCTTTACCTCAAAGACACGGCTCAGGTTCGAAATGTTCCCATACACCTTCTTCAAGGTGTCCCACAGCTCCTTGGCTGACTCACAGTAGCTGTATGCCTCCAATATCGCTGGCTCCAACGACCCATGAAGAACAGACATCACCACCATGTCTTCCTGCTGCCACTTCTCTACAGCATCAACTGAGACCCCCTCTTGGTCTTCTTCCTGAGTAATGAGCTTTGGAGCTTCACCGGTTGTGATATGACTCCACAAGCCCTTACTCCCAATGGTTGTCTTCACCAGCCGGGACCAAACCAAGTAGTTGCTTCCCTTGAAGGTAATCGCCACTTTCATCTTCATGTTCTCCATCTTGTCACAGCTTAACTTCAAAAACTTGAGAGGGATGGAGCTTTGAACGGATGACTCTTGTATGAATGGATCTTAACTTGTTTAGAACTCGCGCACACACCAAATGAACACCCTTGAGCTCTGATCTTCCTTGGATGGCTTCAAAGCTTCACCTTTGTTCTTCAGTGTATCAAAATAAGAACTCAGATTCTTTGTAACCTGGCTCTGATACCATAAGAGTTTTAGATAATCTGAGTTTGTATGTGAAAGAGTAGAATGATTTAGGATGAATAAGGAGATGATTATGTGATTAGATGACTAGTGAGGAATCATTATGAAAGACTAGAGTGATTAATTGGATAGAACTGTCTGATCTCTTATTAATGAGGAGATTACATATTTATACTTAGAGGACATAGGGTTTTCGAAATGGGTTAAGGTAGCTTAAGCATGTGAAGTCAAATGGTAAGAGCTGGCCGGTTTTGAATCCGTCCAATAGGGGCCATCACACGTTTGATCCCTTTAGCATCTTGGATCAGATGCCAAACACCTTTACAGCCTGTCCCAGCTGTAAAGCCGCGACTCCTCTTATCCATAAACGGTCATCTCCCTTCTTTGGCCGTGACCTTCCCTTTGCATAAGTGTCTTTGGCCTTTCCCTCCTTCTTGTTGTTCAATCTCTTATTTACCGTGGTAACTCCAAATGGTACGGACATGGTAACTCCGTACACTTCACCCTGAACTTCATCTCCTCATCCCTTTCATTACCCAAGCCTCTCTAAGCCTTCATCTCAACTCCTCATCTCAACAGGTTCTTACATCACGATTCTGTTGAGATGAAGACAAAAGAGGCTGAGACAGTAACTTTAGAGTTTTACTGTGGTAACTTTCTTTTAACCACAGTAACTACTTGGGGAAGTTATCTGATGGGATGAGGAGGTAACTTAATGAGGAGAAGAGAGGAAATTCGACCTAAGAGGATAAGGAAGGATAAGGGAGCACTTTGACAGCCTGTATGATGCTGGAAAGGAGAGGATGCTTTTTACTAGTGCAAGCATGTGAGAAAGCACAGTCAAGTGATTCAAAAGGAGTTCCAGCCTGTCCATTGACTCCACATGCTTATACATTTCGAAAACCCTTGTTGCTCTCTCTATTAATACTTGTAAACCTCATCAGTTATTAATTAATGGAGTTTTGAGTCTATCTCTCTAGAATCTCTCTATTCTCTCTAAACTTTACTCTAATCTTCTCTGATTATTATTAAACACACTCTAAAACACAAAAGTGTTTATGGTATCAGAGCCAGGTTGCTCAAAAGGGGATGAGTGTGTGATTTGTTTTTCGCAAATTTAGGTTCTTTCTTGGTGTTCTTGAGTGTTCTTGGTGTTCTTGAGTGTTCTTGGTGATTCTGGGTTGTGTTTTTCTGTCACTAGTCTCGTCTGGTGAGGTTGTTTATGTCTCAAAGGAAGTATACTATGGATATGTTGAAAGAGACTAATGTGCTTGGAGGAAAGATAGCCAAGACACCTCTTGAGGAGGGATATAAGGTTCTGCGTGAGGGGGAGGTTGAAGAGAAGCAGCTGTTTGAGGACCCTAAGCTATACAGGAAGATGGTTGGCAAGCTGATCTACTTGACAATTACTAGGCCAGATATATGCTTTGCTGTGAATCAAGTGAGTCAACATATGCAGGCGCCAAAGGTCCATCATTGGAAGATGGTTGATAGGATACTAAGGTATCTGAGTGGGACGGTTGGACAAGGAGTTTGGATGGGCTGCAATGGCAGTATAGAAGTGGTTGGTTATTGTGATGCTGATTGGGCAGGAGATAGAGTGGACAGGAGATCAACTACTGGGTATTGTACATTCATTGGAGGGAACTTGGTAACTTGGAAGAGTAAGAAGCAGAAGGTTATCTCCTGTTCAAGTGCTGAAGCTGAGTATAGAGCCATGTTGAAGCTGACAAACGAGTTGGTGTGGATCAAGGGGATCTTGAAGCATCTAGAGATTGAGCAGAGTACTCCTATGACTATGCATTGTGACAATCAAGCAGCTATCCACATTGCCTCTAACTCAGTGTTTCATGAGAGAACAAAGCACATAGAGGTGGATTGTCATAAGGTGAGGCAGATGATAATCTTAGGAGTGATTCTGCCATGTTATACAAGAAGTGAAGATCAGCTTGCAGATGTGTTTACTAAGGCAGCGAGATTGAAGACAATGGAGTCCATACTATCAAGGCTTGGACTCATTGATCTTACTCCCAGGAGCTGAGCCCCTTAACCATGGAGTCTCCACTCTTTTTCCCTCATCAAAATTTTATCCCAATGGGTTTTCTTTGGTGAGGTTTTTAATGAGGGAGGTCTTCATGGTTTCCAAGCTTGACTTGTTCCACATGGTCAAGCTTGAGGGGGAGTGTTGAGATGAGGTAATAAAGAGTGACTATATTGATAGAGAATGAGGATTGAGACAGACAGTAACTTTGGAGTTACCACAGTAACTTTGGTTTTACTGTGGTAACTAAGTTAAAGCTTGGAAAGTTACCTTGGCTCACATTGGAGAGTAAGCCACGACCAAGGAGCTGTATGGATAAGGGAGGAGCAGTCTGGATAAGGTTTAGGGCTGGATAAGGCTGGAGACAGGCTGGAAAGTAGACAGCATCTAGTAAAAGATGCCAAAGGGATCAAGCATGTGAAGACTCCCATTGGCTGCTTTTGGATGGCTCTCTTTGACTACACATGCCCTGAACCTCTACCTTATCTGATTGATTTCGAAATTGTCTCTCTCATATAAGTATGTTGTAAACCTCATCTTTAATAATTAATGGAGTTTTGAGTCTCTCTCTCTCTAGAATCTCTCTATTCTCTCTAAATTCTACTCTAATCTTCTCTGATTATTATTAAACACACTCTAAAACACAAAAGTGTTTAAGAATGACGAAGAAGTTGTCATATTCCCAAACTGGGAAACTGGGATCACCTTATTTGAAAGTGGGATAACATCTTCATCCTAACTCCTATGAGATTTATTCAAATTCCTAGTGATTCTCCACTACTCTTTGTATCTAAATCAAGCTTTGTACATCGCGATTCTGTTGAACTGAAGAGAAGATAGAAGGTGTTGGAAGAGTTTGGGAGAAGGTGGCCGATGGTACAAAGATAGGGCAAGACCTTCAGGAGTGTCCCTTGGTATCCATAAGTGATCTGATGGTTGTGCAAAGATAGGGCCAAGTCTAGGAGGGACTTAGAAGCATATAGTTGAGGAGAATGGTCGAGTGTGCAAACTTAGGGCGAGGCCGTACGGAACGTACGGACCTGACCGATCCGGAAGTTCAAGACTCGACCATCTGAGCCTATTTGGAGTTGGTGCAAAAATAGGGCAAAGGATAGCTCTTAAGAGAAGAAGACAAAAGAGGCTCTTAAGAGAAGAAGACAAAAGAAGAAGCTGGCGCCAAGACAGGCTGTCTATGAGCTGTGTGAGCTGTAAAGAAGAAGCTATAGTGACCTTGTATCTGAACAGATACAAGGGCAGGTTCATGGGAGCCTTTAGCCAGTCAATAAGGAGCCAGCCTTCCCTTTGACCAGATTTGAATTAACCAACCAGACACCAAAGAGAGTTTAACCAATCAGATGAGGCTATAATGACCAGATCAACTCTCCATCTCGTCCCTCCATCCTTCTAGTCTTTTATGAGCCATTAGATGTAGGTTTTAAGTTTATGGAATGTAAAGAGCATATATAAGCCTCTTATGATCATTTTGTAATCTTTAAGTGAGTAAGGGGGTTTCCCTTCTCCTTCTCTAATCTGAAACACTTTCTCTTAGTCTCTCTAGTCTCTCATCCTGAATCTCTATACACGTTCTCAGTCTTGTTACTAATCTCTTAAACACTTAGACACACAAACACTCATTAAACTTCCTTTCTCTCAAATCGCTTCCAAGCTCTCTCTCTTTACCCATTTGGGTTTCATACACACATACAACCTGAGTATTCTTAAATCTCATATGGTATCAGAGCCAGGTTCATTAGAACTTGGTTCCAGCTTCCGCTAAGCTCAAAGCTCACTCCCATGCCATGTCCAAACCAAGAAGAAGCTTCATGTTCATTTGGCTGTTCAACCCCTTCAAGAAGAAGGTGTGCTCATCAATGGCGTCCAGAAGCTGTTCTTGGTCATTCTCCACTCTCTCATGGTCGTCCTGAAGAAAGAAGGCCATTGGAAGCATGTCCAAGCCATTCCCATTCACTGTCCAAGAAGAAAGGTGAAAGCTTTCAACTTGTACCTGGTATGGCGACTCAAAAATGAAGAGAGGAGGTGTCTTAGGCATGGTGGGTTCAAGAGAAAGGTCCATGAAAGAAGGAGATGTAGGAGTTGACACCAACAGCTCGGATCTTCCCATGTACTAAGGAGTTTCAAGGAACTAACACTAGTTCCTTGGCTGTAAGGAAATCTCTTTCTCTTGTATAAATCTTGAGTGTATGAACAGGTTGTGATGTTGTGATGTGATTGGAAACCTGAGGATTGTTTAAAAGATTGCTAAAATGAAGTTGCTTTAGAATCTGTCCCAGGATACTTTAAGAGTCTTGTTTGGGTATTGAAATTGTTTAGTATGCTTAGCTCTGGTTCATAGTGATGCTTGTTGTGATTAATTAAATCTGCTTGCATACATGGAGTGAAACCGAATTTAAAGCTGTTGCATATACTCTTGTGGCTGTCTTACATTGAAGTATTAGATTCATGTCTAAGTACTGAGTAAAGAAGCTCTTAAGAGTGCCTAAGTAACTTGTCTTGAATCTGTTAGGATCTTACTTGTACTTAGAGATTTAGCTTGCAAAGATTAGAACTTGATAATGCCTTGTGTCTATCTGTTGCATTGCTTGTGATATTGGGAATCAAACTTGACAATTTATTAATCAAGATTTGACATCAATACTATTGAAAATGGTTAAATGCTTAATGTCAGTTCTAAATTAACTTGTCTTGTTAAGATGATAGATTATATTATCTAATCATGCTTGCTTTCATGAGTTAGAAACTGATTAAGATTAATGCATACTGCCTTGTATTGTTGCATTTAGATTAAAGTCTAAGTTGCATATTAAGGAGTGTTTAAAAGTGCCTAAATACTTTGACTTGAATCTGATAAGGTCTTGCTTAGTATTTAGAGAATGGTTGCTTGCATAGATAAGAACTTGACATTGTCTTGATTCTATCTAATGCTATAAAGCTTGAGACATTGGTGATCAAACTTGATGAAGTCAAGGATTGATCCCAATGCAATTGTGTCTTATCTTTGCTAGAGTTTGAGTGATGTTTCAGGTTCACAAAAGGTGTTCCTAGTTCATCATCAAATCCGAGTTGAAAGAGAAAGAATGATGCCCATTGTGTGTACAATGGAGAGGTGTTACAAGAAGGGAGAAGCACAGATGGTTGTAAAACTCACTGGTGTTCTTCTTCTTAACATTGCAAGTACCAGGAGAAGAAGCCAACCGGGTCTAGGCAGTGGCGTGCCTATTCAAGAGGGTGCTCAAACTAAGACAGAGCACTCTTGGCTGTGTGAAGAAGAAGGCTACTCTATCAAGGCGGCTTCTATTGTGAGGTGATTGAAGAAGTAGCTGAAGCATCCACAAGCATTCCATCATGGTGGTGAATTCAGAAGGGTGATTGCAATAAGAGAAGAAGAAGAAGTAAGGATTCAAGTGGTAACTTTGAGAACCACTCCTTATCATCTTAACCAAGGGAGTAAACCTAATCTCATCTATCTTAATATGTCATGATAGGTTTATCTCCTGATTATACTATGTGCTTTCCCTAATTCCATTAAGAGTTTATAGCTTCTAGTAGAATGTCTAGGCTAATTGCACTGAAATTGTTTTGCTGCTGCATTGTCTGATTGATAGTAAGTAATGTCTAGAGTCCCAGAATCTCACGGTCTGTTTATTGCATTGTCTTGGGTGTGGTCATAAACTTGAATCATCATGAATGTGTTGTAGAATTGAGTAGAATGTCTCAGCTACTTGCATCATAATTGATAAGTTATTTTGCATACATAAGCATATCTCATACTGTCTAAGTTCAATCCTAGTGTTATCTGATGCTATTGCCTATGTTTAATCCATCAATGAAAGTCTTGCATCAATTAGAAATTGTCTAAGTTGCTTGCATCATTGGTTCTGATTGAAACTGTTGTGCATAGCTTTAATATTAATCATGGATTGAACCTGTTGCATTCATATAGCTAATGCTTTAAGATTGTGCATTCATGTAGTAATGCATTTAAAAATGAGCCTAAATTTCAAATGTACTGATGTAAGCTTGCATTGCATTTAGAGAACTTAATAATCATAATAACCTAGGATGTCAATGTAGTGTCTAGAACTTGCATTGTCATTGTTAGAGATTGAAATCTACTTGTCTTGACTCAGTCCAGTTCTGAGTGTTGCTATGCCATAATTAAATTCATCAGTGATGTCTTATAAGCATTTAGAAGTATGTCTAAGCTACTTGAATCATTGGCTGTGATAAAACTAGTGAGCATAAGCATCAATTGAGTCACACTTATTGCCTTGATTGCATAAGTATCATCTAGTCTTGTGTTCATTTGGATTGAATCTGGTTCATTCATATGGTTAGTGTGTAATCTAATGCATTCATCTATTGTTGCATTTAAAAAAAACTGAATTGAACCTAAAGGGATCAGTGTATTGTTGAAAGCATACATTGTCTTTGCATATTCTTGTCTTGATTGTCTAGCTTGTTTCAAGTATCATATATTATTGTGGCATTGGTGATCAACACAGGATGGATGATCTTGGTTTGATCCCAATGGGATGATCTGATCTTGCATTGAGTTGTGGTGGTGTTAGGTACACAAGGGAAGTGATACATGTCACTCGCCAACAACCAAGAATGTAAAGACAAGGGTCTTGCGCCATTGCATATCATCACTAGGACATGTTAGTCCATAATCTACAGGAAGTGTAGTGTGATTGAGTATGCAATGAGAGATGGCCATTGCATAATACCATTGGACATATCTAGTCCTTAGTCTACAGGAAGTGTAGCATGGGTCATTATGCAATGAGAGGTGTGTCTTGTGAGACTCTCTATGGTGATTCAAACACCCTAGTTCCTGGTTAAGAAAGAGAGTAAACTCACAAGAAGAAAGCTATCATGAAAGATGATAGTTATTAGACCATGGAGATGCATAGGATCATCACAAGCTTAGCTCCTTCTAGTCTCGGTTCTAAGCTTGAGGGGGAGTCTTAATGCATATGATCCATGGTCAGTAACAAGTCTTTGCAAAGGCTTCTACAAAGGATCATCAACCGGACCAAGTCAGTGGCGTGTCTAGTAAGAGGCTGTTCAGAGCAGTCTTGGCAAGTGAGGAAGAAAGCTCTCTATCAATGCGGCTTCAATGAGAGGTGATTGAGGAGAAGCTGATGAATCCATTCTGCCCTTCCAAGAAGTTGATGATGCCATGAAGATGGTGCATTGGCCGAGTTAGAAAACTCACAAAAACACAAGGGAAGTTCCCTTAGACTTTTTAAACTCTTTCTTCAATCTTTTTCATTCATCTTATTCATTGCTTGTGCTTGAAAAGATACTTAAGATGATCATGATTGAATTATGGGATTGTGTGCATCAAGTGTGATGCAGGATATTCATTTTCTTGTTTTTAATAGGTACTGATGCACCTTTGGGATAATGAATCAGGTACCATTGCTTGTAGCCTCATTAAACTGTTCCGGGGAATCTCCTAGCTTCTCTAAAGGGGCTGTGAAGTCTGTTGAGAGGGGGAGACCCTAAACATAGTCTATGAAGAGGGCAAGCCGAGTGTGAAGTCTTGATTAGCCTCACTAGTGTTTTGAAGATGATCTGGTCGTGTCCTAGCTTCTCTAAGATGGCTGAGAAGTCAGTTGAGAGGGGGAGACTTCAAACCGGTTCCATGAAGAGGTGAAGCTGAAGTGTGAAGTGTGCGCAAAGCTGTGAAGAGTTGCTGCACCTGTTAGGCCGTGATCCAGAGCTTCTTGTGTCCAACCACATTGGTTCTAAGGCACAAGAGCTCACTGGCCAATCCCTAGGCTTTGGAGAGCTCTACTCTTTTTCCCTTGCAAGGTTTTGTCCCAATGGGTTTTCCTTGTAAGGTTTTTAATGAGGGAGACTCTTCAGAGTTCCAAGCTTGGCTTAGGATCTCCTAAAGTCAAGCTTGAGGGGGAGTGTTGAACTGAAGAGAAGATAGAAGGTGTTGGAAGAGTTTGGGAGAAGGTGGCCGATGGTACAAAGATAGGGCAAGACCTTCAGGAGTGTCCCTTGGTATCCATAAGTGATCTGATGGTTGTGCAAAGATAGGGCCAAGTCTAGGAGGGACTTAGAAGCATATAGTTGAGGAGAATGGTCGAGTGTGCAAACTTAGGGCGAGGCCGTACGGAACGTACGGACCTGACCGATCCGGAAGTTCAAGACTCGACCATCTGAGCCTATTTGGAGTTGGTGCAAAAATAGGGCAAAGGATAGCTCTTAAGAGAAGAAGACAAAAGAGGCTCTTAAGAGAAGAAGACAAAAGAAGAAGCTGGCGCCAAGACAGGCTGTCTATGAGCTGTGTGAGCTGTAAAGAAGAAGCTATAGTGACCTTGTATCTGAACAGATACAAGGGCAGGTTCATGGGAGCCTTTAGCCAGCCAATAAGGAGCCAGCCTTCCCTTTGACCAGATTTGAATTAACCAACCAGACACCAAAGAGAGTTTAACCAATCAGATGAGGCTATAATGACCAGATCAACTCTCCATCTCTGGTGTGACCCTGATCAGCTCCGTACTAAAGAACATGAAGTCAAGGAGAGAAGGAGCTAGGAAATGGATCTTGACACGACCTGATGAGCTTTATGGAAAGCTAAAAGGCTTGATCCATGAGGTACTGGACCGAGAAAAGGCTATGGATGTGGCCTTTATAAAGCATGGACTGACTTTAAACAATCATGGACGACCTGTGACAACCCTGATTGACAAGGAAATGGATAGGATGAAGCTGGTTAGACAGGAAATGGAATGGGAGATTCAGTCTGATCGAGAAATGGACTGGTCAAACCGACATATGCGAGAATTGAGTTGGAAATGGAAGATTGAGAACCAGAGCAGGAACTGGAACATGATGAGGACCTTTATCATCCAAATGAGCATAAGGAGCAGCTTGGTCGGACCTGGAACAAGATGGATCGAGCCCAAGAAAGAGTTGTTCGAAAAAGGCCTTTATCGGCTCAAAAAGTGGAAGGACAAGCCAGCTTGGTTTATGATTGGCCCAATATGATTATGCACGACCATTATGGTCTATTTTAAGTGTATTTGGTTTTATTATTTATGTAAACTCATTAGGAAGAGGTTTTGGGCTTTATAAACCCATTAGGAGTCGGTTTGGTGTTTTAAATCAATTAGCAATAGGATTTGGTTTTGGTTTTCCTAAACCACATTGGTTTAGGCTTAGGGTTTTATGTTTTATGCTTTTAAACAGCAGCACCACGTCCATGTAACTTTGAATCATTCTTTTTATGAATAAACTTCTTTTTGGTGCAAACCAGTCTTGAGACGACACTGTCTCCTTTGTTCACAAGTGGTGAACGTTTATATCACACTAAGGGAGAGTTAATCTTCTGTGATCCATCCTAGACATCAAGCAGGACGCCCCTGTGTCTCAGGAGTAGCATAAACAACCTCTGAGCAATCCATAGCTCGAAGGTGAAGTCCATCCGCCATCCAAGAAACCTACAATCTCTTGATCCTTTCACCCACGCCCCTTCAAGTGATTCAGGGATTAGACAGCCTATCCAGGGCCGCACCAAGTGGTATCAGAGCCTCTTGAGGGTTAGGGTTTGAAGTTTTAACAAGGGAGCACGAAATTTATCAGTTAACAAGCTGTATTCTATGTCTGGATATGAACAAGAGCTTACAATTCCATTCTTCTATGGAAAGATTGATACAGAGGCATACCTTGATTGGGAAAAGAAGATGGAGTTTCTCTTTGGACTCCAATACTACACTGAAAAGAAAAAGGTATGTCTAGCAGTCAATGGATTCTGTGGAAGTGCATTCTCATGGTGGCAGAGAGTTTCTCAGACTAGGAGATTTGACAAAAAACCACAAATTATTTCATGGGTGGAGATGAAGACCTTGATGAAGAAGAGGTTTGTCTCGCAGTGGAAACTTCCAAAACTAAAACCAGAAGCAGCAACGAAGCTTACTACTTTAGATCAGCCTGCCTATTGGTCTGAATTGACATTAAAATCGACTGAGAGAAGATTTGTGGTTCCTGTTCTATCATTGAAACAAGAGGAGAAAAAGCTGCAAGCTTCTATATTAGCTTCTCCAATAAAACAGATTGAGGAGAGTCATAAAACTGAACTAGAACCAACAACTCTTGGTTTAAAACTTGAGGAGGAGGCAGAAGTTGCAGAAGCTGAGTGTGGCCACGTGCCTGATCAAATAAAACAAGAAGAAAAAGTTCCTGGAGGGTCATCTAAAGCTCTTGAATTGGTGCTTCCTACTGTTGAGCAAGGTGATAACTTTAAGTCTTTAGCTTGTGAGTTACTAATCAGACCTTTGGTATGTCTTCAGCTCAGCTTAGTGGAACATCTGAGAGTTGTTAAGGGCCTGCAGCAAGTTGTTTTTGAACCAGGAGGAAGCTTCAGTGTTAGTATAAGAAGTAACAACAATCTGATGCAGAAAACAGTTACATACAAGCTTGATCTGCAAGGTTTCTTCACTCCTGAAAAACAAGATTTGAGGTCAAATCTTTTTGAAGGGAAAGAGGATGATGTGATCTTGAGTATCTGCAGTAAAAATAGAGGAGAAACAGGAGGTAACACGCCCTTGATCAGTCCCATAACTGATCAGAACCAGCTAAGATCAACAAAACAGAAACTTGCTGTGGTTAAAAAGATGCCAAAGCTTGAGAATGAATATGGGGATCATTACACACGACCACCAGACCCTATGCAGCATGAGAACCAAGTTATAATGAGCATTGGCCAAGGTGTATTGAGAGAAATCATAGATATTCTCCTAGGCAGCCACAAGGAGCTAGTTCGGCCACCAGATCAATCAGCAAGGTTTCTGCTTGTTTTTAGAGATCTAATGCTCTCATTCTATCCGGGAGAGCATAGAACACATGCTGAGACAGCCATGGTTGAGGCGTGCTTATGGAGTAAATGGAGAAAATCTTTTGCAGCAGCAGCTGGTTATGAGTTAAATGGAAAGAAAAGTTTTGTTTGCTACATACTAAGGCACGTGAGGGGCTTAGAGATGATTGAGCAAGGTTCCAAGAGCTCTCTGAAGCGTGGAAAAGGATTGCAGTCCTGGGTATTTGATCCAGGAGATGATCATGTTTCTATCATCTTACA
Organism: Brassica napus; assembly: GCF_020379485.1. Lineage (NCBI taxonomy): Eukaryota > Viridiplantae > Streptophyta > Magnoliopsida > Brassicales > Brassicaceae > Brassica > Brassica napus. The sequence continues at coordinate 620,657 of NW_026014917.1, forward strand.
AGTCTCGGATTTGAGGACAAATCCTTTTGAAGGGAGAGAGGATGGTGTGACCCTGATCAGCTCCGTACTAAAGAACATGAAGTCAAGGAGAGAAGGAGCTAGGAAATGGATCTTGACACGACCTGATGAGCTTTATGGAAAGCTAAAAGGCTTGATCCATGAGGTACTGGACCGAGAAAAGGCTATGGGCCTTGATGTGGCCTTTATAAAGCATGGACTGACTTTAAACAATCATGGACGACCTGTGACAACCCTGATTGACAAGGAAATGGATAGGATGAAGCTGGTTAGACAGGAAATGGAATGGGAGATTCAGTCTGATCGAGAAATGGACTGGTCAAACCGACATATGCGAGAATTGAGTTGGAAATGGAAGATTGAGAACCAGAGCAGGAACTGGAACATGATGAGGACCTTTATCATCCAAATGAGCATAAGGAGCAGCTTGGTCGGACCTGGAACAAGATGGATCGAGCCCAAGAAAGAGTTGTTCGAAAAAGGCCTTTATCGGCTCAAAAAGTGGAAGGACAAGCCAGCTTGGTTTATGATTGGCCCAATATGATTATGCACGACCATTATGGTCTATTTTAAGTGTATTTGGTTTTATTATTTATGTAAACTCATTAGGAAGAGGTTTTGGGCTTTATAAACCCATTAGGAGTCGGTTTGGTGTTTTAAATCAATTAGCAATAGGATTTGGTTTTGGTTTTCCTAAACCACATTGGTTTAGGCTTAGGGTTTTATGTTTTATGCTTTTAAACAGCAGCACCACGTCCATGTAACTTTGAATCATTTTTTTTATGAATAAACTTCTTTTTGGTGCAAACCAGTCTTGAGACGACACTGTCTCCTTTGTTCACAAGTGGTGAACGTTTATATCACACTAAGGGAGAGTTAATCTTCTGTGATCCATCCTAGACATCAAGCAGGACGCCCCTGTGTCTCAGGAGTAGCATAAACAACCTCTGAGCAATCCATAGCTCGAAGGTGAAGTCCATCCGCCATCCAAGAAACCTACAATCTCTTGATCCTTTCACCCACGCCCCTTCAAGTGATTCAGGGATTAGACAGCCTATCCAGGGCCGCACCAATCTCGTCCCTCCATCCTTCTAGTCTTTTATGAGCCATTAGATGTAGGTTTTAAGTTTATGGAATGTAAAGAGCATATATAAGCCTCTTATGATCATTTTGTAATCTTTAAGTGAGTAAGGGGGTTTCCCTTCTCCTTCTCTAATCTGAAACACTTTCTCTTAGTCTCTCTAGTCTCTCATCCTGAATCTCTATACACGTTCTCAGTCTTGTTACTAATCTCTTAAACACTTAGACACACAAACACTCATTAAACTTCCTTTCTCTCAAATCGCTTCCAAGCTCTCTCTCTTTACCCATTTGGGTTTCATACACACATACAACCTGAGTATTCTTAAATCTCATAGATTCATCCTGGTTTGATTAGAATGTCGAAGAAGTTGTCATATTCCCAAATAGGAAAACTGGGATCACCTTATTTGAAAGTGGGATAACTTCTTCATCCTAACTCCTATGAGATTTATTCAACTTCCTAGTGATTCTCCACTACTTTATGTATCCAAATGAAGGTTCTTACATCGCGATTCATCCTGGTTTGATTAGAATGACAAGAAGTTGTCATATTCCTAAACAGGGAAACTGGGATCACCTTATTTGAACGTGGGATAACTTCTTCATCCTAACTCCTATGAGATTTATTCAACTTCCTGGTGATTCTCCACTACTTTATGTATCCATATGAAGGTTCTAAGAGTTTTAGATAATCTGAGTTTGTATGTGAAAGAGTAGAATGATTTAGGATGAATAAGGAGATGATTATGTGATTAGATGACTAGTGAGGAATCATTATGAAAGACTAGAGTGATTAATTGGATAGAACTGTCTGATCTCTTATTAATGAGGAGATTACATATTTATACTTAGAGGACATAGGGTTTTCGAAATGGGTTAAGGTAGCTTAAGCATGTGAAGTCAAATGGTAAGAGCTGGCCGGTTTTGAATCCGTCCAATAGGGGCCATCACACGTTTGATCCCTTTAGCATCTTGGATCAGATGCCAAACACCTTTACAGCCTGTCCCAGCTGTAAAGCCGCGCCTCCTCTTATCCATAAACGGTCATCTCCCTTCTTTGGCCGTGACCTTCCCTTTGCATAAGTGTCTTTGGCCTTTCCCTCCTTCTTGTTGTTCAATCTCTTATTTACCGTGGTAACTCCAAATGGTACGGACATGGTAACTCCGTACACTTCACCCTGAACTTCATCTCCTCATCCCTTTCATTACCCAAGCCTCTCTAAGCCTTCATCTCAACTCCTCATCTCAACACTCCCCCTCAAGCTTAGCTTTGTGAAAGCCTAAGCTTGGATAGCCATGAGATCTTCCTCATTAAAAACCTCACCAAGGAAAACCCATTGGGATAAAACCTTGATGAGGGAAAAAGAGTAAAGACCTCACAGCCAAGGGGATCAGCTCCTTCTCTTCCCAAGATCAATGAGTCCCAATCTGATATGAATGGACTCCATTGTCTTTTGTCTTGCAGCCTTAGTGAACACATCAGCCAACTGATCTTCACTCCTAGTGTAGCATGGCAAGATAACTCCTAGGACAATCATCTGCCTCACCATGTGACAATCAACTTCAATGTGCTTGGTTCTCTCATGAAACACCGAGTTGGAAGCAATGTGAATAGCTGCTTGGTTATCACAATGCATTGTCATTGGCGTGGGTTGATCAATCTCCAAATGCTTCAAGATGCCTTTGATCCACACCAGCTCGTTGGTAAGCTTCAGCATAGCTCTATACTCAGCTTCTGCACTTGAGCAAGAGACCACCTTCTGCTTCTTACTCTTCCACGTAACCAAGTTGCCTCCAATGAATGTGCAATAGCCTGTGGTTGATCTCCTGTCTGCTCTATCACCAGCCCAATCCGCATCACAGTATCCAACCACTTCAGTGCTCCCATTGCAACCCATCCATACTCCTTGATCAGGTGAGCCGTTGAGATACATCAAGATTCTCTCCACCATACGCCAATGATGCTCCTTAGGCACTTGCATGTGTTGACTCACCTGATTCACAGCAAAACAAATGTCAGGTCTAGTTATGGTAAGGTAAATCAATTTACCAACTAGTTTTCTATAGAGTTTAGGATCCTGATAAGGTTTGCTATCTTCAATCTCCCCCTCTCGTGGGACTTTGTAGCCATCCTCCATAGGCATCCTTGCTGTCTTGCCTCCATAAGCACCTGCACCTTTCAAAAGATCAAGTGTATACTTCCTTTGGGACATGAATAAACCTTCCTTGGATCTACATATCTCAATTCCAAGAAAGTATTTCATTTCTCCCAAGTCTTTAATCTCAAACATGGATTTAAGGAACTCCTTGGTTGCTATGATACCTTCCTTATCACTTCCTGTGATAATGATGTCATCAACATACACAAGGAGTGTAATCATACCTGAGGGAGTTGTGAGTGTGAAGAGAGTGTGATCTAGTTCAGACTTCTTGAAACCTCGGCCATTAAGAGTAGTGCTCAGCTTGTTATACCAAGCTCTTGGTGATTGTTTCAGCCCATAGATAGCTTTCTTCAGTCTCAACACATTCCCTTTCTTTACTAAGTGTTCCAAGCCTGGAGGTGGATGCATATACACTTCATCCTCAAGCTCTCCTTGTAGAAATGCATTCTTCACATCCATTTGCCATAAGCCCCATCCAAGATTCACAGCCAAGCTTAATACAATCCGGATTGTGTGTAGCTTAGCCACTGGTGCAAAGGTCTCAATGTAATCTTCTCCATACGTTTGAGTAAAGCCTCTTGCAACCAGTCTTGACTTCTTCCTCTCAACTTGACCATCAGCCTTATACTTGATTGTGAAGATCCATCTACTAGTCACAGCCTTCTTCCCTTTAGGTAACTCACTCTCATACCATGTATCATTCTTGATCATGGCTCCTGCCTCAGCTCCAACTGATTCCTTCCACTCAATGTTGAGATGAGTTGAGTATATGTGGAGCAAGTGAGGAGTTGAGACTAAGGAGATGAGTTGAATCTTGGGAAGGTTTGGGTAAGGTCCGTACTGTCCGTACATGACCGTACCATCCGTACACATGGAGATGAGTAAAACATTGACCAGAGTAAAGAAGTTACTTGGGGTAACTTATGGGAAGGGAAGGAACTTACCTGGATGGATCAGACCGTTGAGGGATAAGGAAGAGCGCGCCTTGACAGGCTGGAACAGCTGGAAAGGCAAGAGCATCTCGGTCCAAGATGCTAGATACTCCGCGCATGTGGAGAAGCTAATTGGCTAGTTCAAATGAGCTTATCCTTTCCACATTGACCTCACATGCTTTAGTCTTCTCTGGATTTCGAAAACCCTTGTATGCTCACACTATATATTGTAACTCATGCTCTTAATAAAAGATTAGACAGTTCTTGACACCAAAACACTCTCTTAGACTCAAAGGCTCTCAATCATGATCATACACTAAACTCTTAGCTAAACTCGTTCTAAATCACCTCTAGACTCTTTCTAATCTCTTTCTTTCCTTATATCAAACTCAGATTCTCTAAAACTTATATGGTATCAGAGCCAGGTTCATCATAATCTGGGTTTGAGTACTAGAACACTCAAGAACACACTAGCCACTTAGCTTTCATCCGGGTGATTCAGAAATGGAAAGCAACAAGGCAGTGGTTCCGGTTACTCTCAAGGGGGGTAACTACCTTTTGTGGTCTCGTTTGGTGAAGACAGCAGTGGGGAGTAAGGGTTTATGGGGACACATCACACAGAGTGAAGCCCCAAAGCTCATTACTTATGAAGGCGACAAGGAGATTGTCGAGTGCGATGAAGAGAAGTGGGAGCAAGATGATCAGCTGGTGATGTCTATACTCCAACGGTCTCTTGAAGTGTCTATCCTGGAGGCATACAGCTACTGTGAGACAGCAAAGGATCTTTGGGACACGCTAAAGAAGGTTTATGGTAACATCTCAAACTTGAGCCGTGTGTTTGAAGTGAAACGTGCTATCAACAGCTTGACACAGGAGGACATGGAGTTTACTAAGCACCTTGGGAGGTTCAGAGCCTTGTGGTCTGAACTGGAGATGCTGAGGCCAGGCACAACCAACCTAGATGAGCTGGCTGAGAGACGCGAGCAGGACAAGGTGTTTGGGTTGCTGCTCACACTGAATCCAAGCTACAACAGTCTCATCAAACACATTCTGAGGTCCGGGAAGTTACCTGATCTTGAGGAAGTGTGTGCACAAGTTCAGAAGGAGGAAGGTTCTATCGGTCTCTTTGGAGGGAAAGGAGAGATCACACTTGCAAACCAAGCTGAGGTTCCGCAAGCAAACCGTGCGAGCTCTAACCAGTATGATGCAAAGAAGTTCATGGGAAATTGTGATCATTGCAAGAGACAAGGTCACAAGAAGAACCAGTGCTGGATCTTACATCCTCATCTGAAGCCGGCCAAGTTCTCAAGAGAGAAAGATGGGAGAGCCAATGTCTCGTATGCTGGAAGTGAGCCGGGAAGTTCAAGTGTGGCTGGAAGCTCAGGCCAAGCTGGAGAGGGCGGGACACGTGAGCCTGGAGATAGCAAGGCCCTGGTGACTTACACACCTCAGCCGAGCCTTCAGAACAACCGTGAGAACGAGTACCTAAGGAGATCAGACCTTGACTCCCTCATCAAAATGCTAAAGGAGAATGGTAACACACTTGGTACTCTTGGTTACTCCTTTGGTGCACTATATGAATCGTGTAGTATTGCTAGAGAACCTGATCATTCAAGCATTGTTTATAAACCTACTAGCATACTAGGACAGTCTCATATTGCACACAATCTGTTTAAACCATTGGTAGTTGATTCAGGAGCATCTCATCATATGATTAGTGATACTAGTTTGATTAGAGACATTGAACCTACAAATGGACATGTCATGATTGCAAATGGAGATAAAATCCCAATTAGAGGAATTGGCAAGCTAAAATTGTTTGATAAAGACTCTAAAGCATTTTATATGCCTGACTTCACATCAAATCTATTATCTGTAAAGAAGTGTACTACAGACCTTAATTGCAATGTTATATTCAGTCCTAATGAGGTGAAGTTTCAGGATATTGAGAGCAGCCAATTGATTGGAAAAGGAGTTACCAAGGGAGATTTATATTTACTTGAAGAACTAGCTCCTGTTTCTGATTACTTCTGCTCATTTACTTCTGCTTCTATGATGAATAAAAATGCATTGTGGCATGCTAGACTAGGTCATCCCCATGTTAGAGCTTTAAACTTAATGTTACCAGGTGTGGTATTTGAAAATAAGGATTGTGAAGCTTGCATTTTAGGCAAGCATTGTAAAACTGTGTTTCCCATTTCATCTACTGTTTATGACAAGTGCTTTGATCTAATTCACTCAGATGTTTGGACTGCTCCTTGCTTGTCTAGGGATAGTTTTAAATACTTTGTCACATTCATAGATGAAAAATCGAAATACACCTGGATAACACTTATTCAAACCAAAGATAGGGTGCTTGAAGCTTTTAAAAATTTTCAAAACTATGTGACTAACCATTACAATGCCAAGATTAAAATTTTGAGATCAGATAATGGTGGGGAATACACTGGTCAAGCCTTCAAGCAACATCTAGCACAACATGGGATACTACACCAAACGAGTTGTCCTTATACTCCTCAGCAAAATGGAGTGGCTGAGAGAAAGAATAGGCATCTCATGGAGGTGGCAAGGTCAATGATGTTTCAAGCAAATGTCCCTAAGAGGTTTTGGAGTGATGCTGTGGCTACATCTTGTTATCTAATCAACCGGATCCCAACTAAGATTCTACATGATCAGTCCCCTTTTGAAGCCTTGAACAAGTACAAGCCATCATTGGAACATATGCGAATCTTTGGATGTCTATGCTTTGTCCTTAGGCCAAAAGAGTTGAGAAACAAGCTTGAAGCAACCAGCACAAGAGCTATGTTTGTTGGCTACTCTACTACTCAAAAGGGTTACAAGTGCTATGATCCTACTACTCGAAGAGTTCTAGTCTCTAGAGATGTAAAGTTCATTGAAGCTAAGGGGTTCTATGAGGAAAAGAATCAAGATGAGCTGCTAGAATTGACAAGAGAGTCAGATAGAGCGGCCAGCCTTAGAAGTATTCTAGAGGGGCTTGGGATACATACTACCCAGGATCCGAAGGAGAGACGCAGTACAACAACCACACAACCTACCGAGGCAACAAACTTAGATCATGGGGGGGAAAACACACCTGAACCAGCTGAAGTACATGTTGAAAGCCATGATCAAGAAGGCTCAGGTGATCATGATCAAAGTATGATGCAGGAAGATAGGGAGGTACCAAGCCAAGATCAAGAGGAGGAAACTAATGCAACTACAACTGAAACTACAACTGAACCTGAAACAGAGCCGGCGGTGCAGCCATTGAGAAGAAGCACCAGATTGAGAAAGGATAGTTCCAACTGGGTAAACACGAGAGTGTACTACAATGCCCAGGCTGTGGAACATCCTTCTCAAGCTGTGTGTTCCTTTGCTCATTATCCAGAAGAACATTGTGCCTTTATGGTAAGCTTAGATGAGAGCCATGTACCAAAGTCATATGAGGAAGCCATGAAGGACAAGGAGTGGAGGGAATCAGTGGGAGCTGAATCCAATGCAATGATCAAGAATGACACTTGGTATGAGAGTGAGTTACCTAAAGGAAAGAGAGCAGTGTCTAGTAGATGGATCTTCACAATCAAGTACCAAGCAAATGGACAGATTGATAGAAAGAAGACTCGCTTGGTTGCAAGAGGATTCACTCAAACATATGGAGAGGATTATATAGACACATTTGCGCCAGTTGCTAAGCTACATACCATCAGGATTGTCCTATCACTTGCGGTGAATCTTGAGTGGGGCTTGTGGCAAATGGATGTAAAGAATGCATTCCTACAAGGAGAACTAGAAGATGAAGTGTATATGTTACCTCCTCCTGGTCTAGAGCACTTGGTGAAGAAAGGGAATGTTCTCAGACTAAAGAAAGCTATCTATGGTCTGAAACAATCACCAAGGGCATGGTACAACAAGTTGAGCACAACTCTGAATGGAAGAGGCTTTAGGAAGTCAGAGCTTGATCATACTCTCTTTACACTCAACACACCTTCAGGTATTGTCGTTCTACTTGTATATGTAGATGACATCATTATAACAGGTAGTGATAAAGAAGAGATACAAGCCACTAAAGACTTTCTTAAATCTGTTTTTGAGATTAAAGACTTGGGAGAGATGAAATACTTCCTTGGGATTGAGATATGTAGATCCAAGGAAGGTTTGTTTCTATCCCAAAGAAAGTATACACTTGATCTGTTGAAAGATGCAGGTAAGCTTGATGGAAAGACGGCCAAGACTCCCTTGGAAGATGGATACAAGGTTCCACGTGAGGGGGAGATTGAAGACAGTCCACCATTCAAGGATGCAAAGCTTTATAGAAAGCTAGTGGGTAAGCTCATATACCTAACCATCACACGTCCTGATATTTGTTTTGCTGTGAATCAGGTGAGTCAGCATATGCAAATTCCAAAAGAACATCATTGGGGAATGGTGAACCGGCTCTTGATGTATCTTAATGGCTCAGCGGATCAAGGAGTGTGGATGGGGTGTAATGGGAGTACTGAAGTTGTAGGCTACTGTGATGCGGATTGGGCAGGAGATAGAGCAGATAGAAGGTCCACAACCGGCTACTGCACATTCATTGGAGGGAACTTAGTAACTTGGAAGAGTAAGAAGCAGAAGGTGGTCTCATGCTCAAGTGCTGAAGCTGAATACCGAGCCATGCTGAAGCTGACTAATGAGCTTGTATGGATCAAAGGGATACTGAAGCACTTGGAGATTATTCAATCCACTCCAATGACCATGCATTGCGACAACCAGGCTGCTATACACATTGCCACCAACTCAGTCTTCCATGAGAGAACCAAGCACATTGAAGTAGATTGTCACAAGGTGAGGCAAATGATTCTTCTTGGAGTCATCTTGCCATGTTACACAAGAAGTGAAGATCAGCTAGCAGATGTGTTCACAAAGGCAGCAAGGCAGAAGACAATTGAGTCCATTCATAGCCGGCTAGGACTCATTGATCTCACAAGAAGGAGCTAACCCCTTAGCTATGAGGTCTTTACTCTTTTTCCCTTATCAAAGTTTTGTCCCAATGGGTTTTGTTTGGTAAGGTTTTTAATGAGGAAGATCTCATGGCTATCCAAGCTTAGACTTTCACAAAGCTAAGCTTGAGGGGGAGTGTTGAGATGAGTTGAGTATATGTGGAGCAAGTGAGGAGTTGAGACTAAGGAGATGAGTTGAATCTTGGGAAGGTTTGGGTAAGGTCCGTACTGTCCGTACATGACCGTACCATCCGTACACATGGAGATGAGTAAAACATTGACCAGAGTAAAGAAGTTACTTGGGGTAACTTATGGGAAGGGAAGGAACTTACCTGGATGGATCAGACCGTTGAGGGATAAGGAAGAGCGCGCCTTGACAGGCTGGAACAGCTGGAAAGGCAAGAGCATCTCGGTCCAAGATGCTAGATACTCCGCGCATGTGGAGAAGCTAATTGGCTAGTTCAAATGAGCTTATCCTTTCCACATTGACCTCACATGCTTTAGTCTTCTCTGGATTTCGAAAACCCTTGTATGCTCACACTATATATTGTAACTCATGCTCTTAATAAAAGATTAGACAGTTCTTGACACCAAAACACTCTCTTAGACTCAAAGGCTCTCAATCATGATCATACACTAAACTCTTAGCTAAACTCGTTCTAAATCACCTCTAGACTCTTTCTAATCTCTTTCTTTCCTTATATCAAACTCAGATTCTCTAAAACTTATACTCCTTGTCTTGTATTGCCTCTTCATAGCTTCTTGGGACATAACCCTCATCCAGATTTACCATAAATGCGCAATGTGCTTTAGGATATTGAGCAAAGGAGCACACAGCTTGAGAAGGATGCTCCACTGCTTGGGCATTGTAGTACACTATCGTGTTCACCCAAGAGGAAGGATCCTTCCTCACTCTTGTGCTTCTCCTCAATTCTTGTTGTTGAACTCTCACTGTTTGCTCTTGAACGTCTGGTTCTTCTTCTACATCCTCAACTGATGCTTCTACTTCTCTTTGTTCCTGCTCACCTTGATTGTGAGAGCCTGAACTCATCTCCATTTGTTCCTGATTCAAGCCGGCTTCATCACCATCTCGGCCTAAACTTGTCTCCATTCCTTCCTCATTCAAGCCGGCTCCTTCTTGGCCACTTTCTTGAACTTCAGGCTCATTTCCCCCCTCACGATCATGGTGAGAGTCTCCATGTTGTTCTCTTTGACCAGAGTTCTGATCCTGGGACATCTTGATTCCTAGCCCCTCTAGGATAATCCTTAACACCCCAGCCTTATCTGAGGTGAGATCATTCAAGTCTTCCTGATTCTTCTCATCATAATACCCACGGGATTCAATGAACTTTACATCTCTAGATGTAAGTACTCTTCTTGTGACAGGATCATAACATCTATAACCCTTTTGAGTGGTTGAATATCCAATAAACATGGCTTTGGTGCTTCTCGCTTCAAGCTTGTTGCGCAGCTCTCCTGGAATCAACACATAACACAAGCATCCAAAGACTCTCAAGTAATCTAGAACCGGCTTGTGTTTGTTCAATACTTCAAATGGAGCATGATCATCCAAAACTCTAGTAGGAGTCCTGTTGATCAGATAACATGCTGTGGAGACAGCATCACTCCAAAACTTCTTGGGAACATTTGCTTGAAGCATGAGAGACCTTGCCACTTCCATTAGATGCATGTTCTTTCTCTCAGCCACACCATTTTGCTGAGGAGTATATGGGCAGCTAGTTTGATGAAGTACTCCATGTTGAGCTAGGTGCTGCTTGAACGCCAAGCTTGTATACTCTCCTCCATTATCTGATCTAAAAATTTTAATCTTTGCATGATAATGGTTAGTCACATAAGCTTGAAAGTTTTTAAATGCATCAAGTACCCTATCTTTGGTTTGAATTAAGGTTAACCAGGTGTATTTGGATTTTTCATCAATGAATGTGACAAAGTATTTATAATTATCCCTTGACAAACAAGGTGCAGTCCACACATCAGAATGAATCAAATCAAAGCAATTTTCATAGACCGTTGAAGATTTTGGAAACACATTCTTACAATGCTTGCCTAAGATACATGCTTCACAATCTTTATTCTCATAAATAACACCTGGTACCATTAAGTTCAAAGGTTTAGCATGAGGGTGACCTAGTCTAGCATGCCACAATGCATTCTTATTTAAACTAGTGACAGAATCAGAAGCAAATGTAAATGAACAACAATGACTAGGATCAGAAGCAATATCTTCAAGTAAATAAAGGTCTCCTTTAGTAACTCCTTTCCCAATCATCTTGCTGCTCTCAATATCCTGAAACTTCACATCATTAGGACTGAATATAACATTACATTGCAAGTCAGTAGTGCATCTCTTAACTGACAATAGATTAGATGTGAACTCAGGCATATAGAAGGCTTTAGATTCTTTTTCAAACAACTTAAGTTTTCCTATTCCTTTTATGGGAATCTTATCACCATTAGCAATCATAACATGTCCATTTGCAGGTTGAATGTCCTTAATCAATCTAGTGTCACTTATCATGTGATGAGATGCACCAGAATCAACTATTAATGCTTTAGACATGTTTCTAGCAATATGAGCTTGACAGAGGATACTATCTGGTTTATATCCATTTCCTATACTCTTGAGTGTACTTTCAGTCCTATCAAGTCTAGGTTCATTCTCAACACAATCAGACACACTCTTGATCATAGATGCACCAAATGAATAACCAAGGTTGATACTACTTTTGTTACCGTTTTCCTTGAGCATCTTGATGAAGGCGTCCATGTCTGAGCGCCGGATGTAGTCATTGTTGCTTGAACCTCCAGTGTACGCCACCAGTGACTTTCCATCACCCACCTCACGCACTTCTCCTTCACTTGTCCTGCTTGAGGAGCCAGCACCCATAGAGCTCTCAGTCATATGTGCTCTTGCTTCCTTCTCCTTTAAGAACTTCGCCGGCTTCAAGTGAGGGTGGAGTATCCAGCATTGACTCTTCTTGTGTCCATGCTTCTTGCAGTGATCACAATTCCCATTGAACCTCTTGTCTTCATACTTGCCATGAACTGCCTTGTTAGCTTGAGGAGCTTCAGTCTGATTCACTTGGGACGCATGATTTGCCAATGTGAGTTCTCCTTTGCCTCCAAACAGTCCAATGGAGCCTTGTTCTTTCTGAATCTGTGCACACACGTCCTCTAGATCAGGTAGCTTATCAGCTCTCAACATGTGCTTGATGAGACTGTTGTAGGCCGGGTTTAGTGTGAGAAGCAAGCCGAACACTTTGTCTTGCTCCCGCCTCTCATTCAACTGATCTGGATCAGTTGTACTCGGCCTCAACATCTCTAGCTCTGACCACAACGCCCTGAATCTTCCCAAATGCTTGGTGAACTCCATGTCTTCTTGTGCAAGATTGTTGATGGCTTGCTTTACCTCAAAGACACGGCTCAGGTTCGAAATGTTCCCATACACCTTCTTCAAGGTGTCCCACAGCTCCTTGGCTGACTCACAGTAGCTGTATGCCTCCAATATCGCTGGCTCCAACGACCCATGAAGAACAGACATCACCACCATGTCTTCCTGCTGCCACTTCTCTACAGCATCAACTGAGACCCCCTCTTGGTCTTCTTCCTGAGTAATGAGCTTTGGAGCTTCACCGGTTGTGATATGACTCCACAAGCCCTTACTCCCAATGGTTGTCTTCACCAGCCGGGACCAAACCAAGTAGTTGCTTCCCTTGAAGGTAATCGCCACTTTCATCTTCATGTTCTCCATCTTGTCACAGCTTAACTTCAAAAACTTGAGAGGGATGGAGCTTTGAACGGATGACTCTTGTATGAATGGATCTTAACTTGTTTAGAACTCGCGCACACACCAAATGAACACCCTTGAGCTCTGATCTTCCTTGGATGGCTTCAAAGCTTCACCTTTGTTCTTCAGTGTATCAAAATAAGAACTCAGATTCTTTGTAACCTGGCTCTGATACCATAAGAGTTTTAGATAATCTGAGTTTGTATGTGAAAGAGTAGAATGATTTAGGATGAATAAGGAGATGATTATGTGATTAGATGACTAGTGAGGAATCATTATGAAAGACTAGAGTGATTAATTGGATAGAACTGTCTGATCTCTTATTAATGAGGAGATTACATATTTATACTTAGAGGACATAGGGTTTTCGAAATGGGTTAAGGTAGCTTAAGCATGTGAAGTCAAATGGTAAGAGCTGGCCGGTTTTGAATCCGTCCAATAGGGGCCATCACACGTTTGATCCCTTTAGCATCTTGGATCAGATGCCAAACACCTTTACAGCCTGTCCCAGCTGTAAAGCCGCGACTCCTCTTATCCATAAACGGTCATCTCCCTTCTTTGGCCGTGACCTTCCCTTTGCATAAGTGTCTTTGGCCTTTCCCTCCTTCTTGTTGTTCAATCTCTTATTTACCGTGGTAACTCCAAATGGTACGGACATGGTAACTCCGTACACTTCACCCTGAACTTCATCTCCTCATCCCTTTCATTACCCAAGCCTCTCTAAGCCTTCATCTCAACTCCTCATCTCAACAGGTTCTTACATCACGATTCTGTTGAGATGAAGACAAAAGAGGCTGAGACAGTAACTTTAGAGTTTTACTGTGGTAACTTTCTTTTAACCACAGTAACTACTTGGGGAAGTTATCTGATGGGATGAGGAGGTAACTTAATGAGGAGAAGAGAGGAAATTCGACCTAAGAGGATAAGGAAGGATAAGGGAGCACTTTGACAGCCTGTATGATGCTGGAAAGGAGAGGATGCTTTTTACTAGTGCAAGCATGTGAGAAAGCACAGTCAAGTGATTCAAAAGGAGTTCCAGCCTGTCCATTGACTCCACATGCTTATACATTTCGAAAACCCTTGTTGCTCTCTCTATTAATACTTGTAAACCTCATCAGTTATTAATTAATGGAGTTTTGAGTCTATCTCTCTAGAATCTCTCTATTCTCTCTAAACTTTACTCTAATCTTCTCTGATTATTATTAAACACACTCTAAAACACAAAAGTGTTTATGGTATCAGAGCCAGGTTGCTCAAAAGGGGATGAGTGTGTGATTTGTTTTTCGCAAATTTAGGTTCTTTCTTGGTGTTCTTGAGTGTTCTTGGTGATTCTGGGTTGTGTTCTTCTGTCACTAGTCTCGTCTGGATCATTCTGATGGAAACAAACAATCTACACATGGAGAAGAAGCACAGATCTAGTACAATCATGGAGCTTGAAGAAGAGAGAGATGGCGATTGGTCAAGATGGGCAAAGAGAGCTTTGGAAAGCTGTGGGTTATGGTGTGGTCATGTAAAGGGGAAGCCTTTAGTGGAAATGGCTACTGAAGAAGGTCAGACAAGGAATCTGAAAGGTGAAGATGAAGCTGATCAAGAAACCACTTTGGAGAGTGGGATTGAAGAAGCTTATGTAGAAAGGTCCAAACTTGTGAAGGTCAGTGGAGACAAGAGAGTGATCCGCGGCTTGAGACAAGGAAAGGATGAGTTGTATCAGCTTGTGGGAAGGCTGAAAGAAGGATGGATGGAGCTGGATGTGCTGAGACTAAGCACATCTGATCTGAGAGTTATTAAAGAAAGGAGGAAACAAGATGTGTTCTTTAGCTTTCTTGTGAAGGAGATATGGTTTCTGGTTCTTCATGCGTGTGATGTGTGGGAAGAGGACAAGAGTTCAAACCAGTGGAAAGGTGGTACAAGCTGTAAGAAGGGAAGGCTGAGAAAGCTTTCTAGAGTGTGGCTTAAGATGGGAAAGGCGTGGAAGAAGGACAGGGAGTCTGGGTATCTAACTGATAGGATGAGCTTGAAGATGATCAAGGAGGTGGCTCAACAAGTGGTAAGAGGAGAGTGTTCTTACTCTGCCTATATGAGTAACTCAGTGGAGGACAGTATGGTTATGAAGGGGCAAGAGATCAAAGGAGCAGATGATCCTATCACAAAGAAAGAATGGGATGAGTTTGTCAAGTATGTGTATGCTTTGGCTACGACCCGGAGACAAGGTGCTCCTGCCTTAGCATCCACGTCCAAACCCATCATCATTGATTCTGGAGCAACACATCATATGATCAGTGATAAAAGTCTGATAAGTGGAGTCAAGGCTGCAACAGGGAGTGTTATGATAGCTAATGGTGCTAGGATCCCAATAGAAGGCGTGGGAAACCTCAAGCTGTTTGAGAAGAGCTCACCTGCGTTCTATTTGCCTCAGTTCACTTCAAATCTGATATCAGTGAAGAAGGCCACAGTTGATCTTGATTGTCAAGTAGTATTCAGGCCAAATGAAGTTGAGTTTCAAGATTTGAAGACTGGGAGAGTTATTGGTAGAGGAGACAGCAAGAATCAGTTATATCATCTCCAAACAGCTAAGACCTCTAACCCTATTGATTCTGTATGCTTGAGTAGTAATGCTGATAGGTGTGAGAGTACTACTTGGCATGCTAGATTAGGACATCCTCATGCTCGTGCAATTGAATTGATTATGCCTAATATGTCATTCAATCACTTGGAATGTGAAGCTTGCATCTTAGGGATGCATTGTAGAACTGTTTTTCCTACATCAGAGACCATATATGCAAATTGCTTTGATCTTGTTCATTCTGATGTGTGGACAGCCCCTTGTATGTCTAGAGAAAACCAGAAGTACTTTGTGACATTCATAGATGAGAAGTCTAAGTATACATGGATCACATTGCTGCCATCTAAGGATAGAGTGTTTAAGGCTTTTGTCAACTTCCAAGCATATGTAACTAACCATTACAATACTACTGTGAAGGTACTACGGTCTGATAATGGAGGAGAATACACCAGTCATGCCTTCAAGAATCACTTAGCTAAACATGGGATAGTGCATCAAACCAGTTGTCCTTACACACCACAGCAGAATGGGGTAGCTGAGAGGAAGAATAGGCATCTGATGGAGGTGGCTAGATCCATGATGTATCATGCAAATGTTCCAAAGAGGTTTTGGGGTGATGCTGTTCAGACTGCATGCTATCTTATCAATCGGATTCCAACTAAGGTATTGAAGAATCTGTCTCCTTTTGAGGTGCTGAACAAGAGCAAGCCATACATAGATCATCTACGTGTCTTTGGATGTCTATGTTATGTCTGGGTTCCAGGAGAACAGAGAAACAAGTTGGAGGCAAAGAGCACTAAAGCAATGCTCATTGGATACACAGTAACTCAGAAGGGGTACAAGTGCTATGATCCAGCAACCAGGAGAGTGCTGGTGTCTAGAGATGTTAAGTTCATAGAGACAAAGGGGTATTATGAAGAAAAGAACTTGGTCACTTGGAAGAGTAAGAAGCAGAAGGTTATCTCCTGTTCAAGTGCTGAAGCTGAGTATAGAGCCATGTTGAAGCTGACAAACGAGTTGGTGTGGATCAAGGGGATCTTGAAGCATTTGGAGATTGAGCAGAGTACTCCTATGACAATGCATTGTGACAATCAAGCAGCTATCCACATTGCTTCTAACTCAGTCTTTCATGAGAGGACGAAGCATATAGAAGTTGATTGCCACAAGGTGAGGCAGATGATTATACTTGGAGTGATATTGCCATGTTATACAAGAAGTGAAGATCAGCTTGCAGATGTGTTTACTAAAGCAGCGAGATTAAAGACAATGGAGTCCATACTATCAAGACTTGGACTCATTGATCTTACTCCTAGGAGCTGAGCCCCTCAACCATGGAGTCTCCACTCTTTTTCCCTCATCAAGGTTTTATCCCATTGGGTTTTCTTTGATGAGGTTTTTAATGAGGGAGGTCTTCATGGTTTCCAAGCTTGACTTGTTCTACATGGTCAAGCTTGAGGGGGAGTGTTGAGATGAAGACCAAAGAGGCTGAGACAGTAACTTTAGAGTTTTACTGTGGTAACTTTCTTTTAACCACAGTAACTACTTGGGGAAGTTATCTGATGGGATGAGGAGGTAACTTAATGAGGAGAAGAGAGGAAATTCGACCTAAGAGGATAAGGAAGGATAAGGGAGCACTTTGACAGCCTGTATGATGCTGGAAAGGAGAGGATGCTTTTTACTAGTGCAAGCATGTGAGAAAGCACAGCCAAGTGATTCAAAAGGAGTTCCAGCCTGTCCATTGACTCCACATGCTTATACATTTCGAAAACCCTTGTTGCTCTCTCTATTAATACTTGTAAACCTCATCAGTTATTAATTAATGGAGTTTTGAGTCTATCTCTCTCTAGAATCTCTCTATTCTCTCTAAACTTTACTCTAATCTTCTCTGATTATTATTAAACACACTCTAAAACACAAAAGTGTTTATGGTATCAGAGCCAGGTTGCTCAAAAGGGGATGAGTGTGTGATTTGTTTTTCGCAAATTTAGGTTCTTTCTTGGTGTTCTTGAGTGTTCTTGGTGATTCTGGGTTGTGTTCTTCTGTCACTAGTCTCGTCTGGATCATTCTGATGGAAACAAACAATCTACACATGGAGAAGAAGCACAGATCTAGTACAATCATGGAGCTTGAAGAAGAGAGAGATGGCGATTGGTCAAGATGGGCAAAGAGAGCTTTGGAAAGCTGTGGGTTATGGTGTGGTCATGTAAAGGGGAAGCCTTTAGTGGAAATGGCTACTGAAGAAGGTCAGACAAGGAATCTGAAAGGTGAAGATGAAGCTGATCAAGAAACCACTTTGGAGAGTGGGATTGAAGAAGCTTATGTAGAAAGGTCCAAACTTGTGAAGGTCAGTGGAGACAAGAGAGTGATCCGCGGCTTGAGACAAGGAAAGGATGAGTTGTATCAGCTTGTGGGAAGGCTGAAAGAAGGATGGATGGAGCTGGATGTGCTGAGACTAAGCACATCTGATCTGAGAGTTATTAAAGAAAGGAGGAAACAAGATGTGTTCTTTAGCTTTCTTGTGAAGGAGATATGGTTTCTGGTTCTTCATGCGTGTGATGTGTGGGAAGAGGACAAGAGTTCAAACCAGTGGAAAGGTGGTACAAGCTGTAAGAAGGGAAGGCTGAGAAAGCTTTCTAGAGTGTGGCTTAAGATGGGAAAGGCGTGGAAGAAGGACAGGGAGTCTGGGTATCTAACTGATAGGATGAGCTTGAAGATGATCAAGGAGGTGGCTCAACAAGTGGTAAGAGGAGAGTGTTCTTACTCTGCCTATATGAGTAACTCAGTGGAGGACAGTATGGTTATGAAGGGGCAAGAGATCAAAGGAGCAGATGATCCTATCACAAAGAAAGAATGGGATGAGTTTGTCAAGTATGTGTATGCTTTGGCTACGACCCGGAGACAAGGTGCTCCTTGTTGAGATGAGTTGAGACATATGAGATAAGAGGTAAAGACACAAAGGAGTTGAGGACATAAAGAGGGCAAAGGAGTTAAGAGAAGAAATGGGTTGATAGAGATGGTACGGACGGATAGGCCGTACCATTGGCCGTACAAAGGTAAAAGCGGCCAAGTAACTCTCCGGGTAACTTACATGGACTTACTTGAAGTTACACTTGACCAAGACCTTATCCGAACGTTGGAGAGGATAAGGGAGGCGCGGCTTGACAGCTAGGACAGGCTGGCAAGAGCTGGAAAGGAAGAGCATCTAGTCTTGGATCAAGAAGATGCTTCAAACGTGTGGAGACTATCATTGGCCGGTTCAAACTAAAGCACCAGCTCCTCTTTGACTCTACATGCTTGCTTATCCTTATGATTTCGAAAACCCTAATGTGTATGGACCTATATATATTGTGAGCTCATCATTAATAAGAATCAGACATTTCTAAACAATTAATCTCTCTAGACTTTTCATAATGATTCTCCATTAGTCTCTTAATCTCTTAAGCTACACAAATCTCTTCCTTATTCTCATCTAAACTCAGATTATCTTTTACATTACTTAAAACTCTTATGGTATCAGAGCCAGGTTGATTTCAATCTGAGTTCTTGGTGTTTTTCTCTTGAAGATTCAAACTTAAAACTTTAAGAGATCAAGTGAGTGTGTTTGAAGTGTTCGTGGAAGAATCTACATCACGGGGGTTTCATCTACGTTAGGGAGTTCTTATCTGGATCTTTGGAGGTTCTTTGAAGGTGAAAGACAAGACACGAGGGGTTTGAAGCTGGTGGTGTGGTTCTAAGTCTCAAGATCAAGTCTTCTACAAGTTATTAAGGTGAAACTGTTGAAGATGGAAAGCGGTACAAAGATGAACGTTGCTGTGACTTTCAAGGGAAGTAACTACCTAGTATGGTCTAGGATGGTGAAGACTGCTGTGGGAAGCAAGGGTTTATGGAAGCATATCACGTCTAGTGAAGCTCCAAAGCTCATTACCCAAGGAGGAGACAAGGAGAGTGTCTCGGAAGCTGAAGCTGAGAAGTGGCAACAAGAGGACTTGATGGTGATGTCTGTTCTTCATGCCTCATTGGAGCCGTCCATTCTTTAAAATCTTTAGAGAATCTGAGTTGTATATGAAAGAGTAGTATGATTTAGGTTGAGTAGAGAAAGGATTAGTGACTAATGGAGAATCATTATGGAAATGTGTAGAGAGATTGATAGGATAGAACTGTCTGATTTATTATTATGGAGAGACTACATATTTATATGGATCAGCATACAAGGGTTTTGTATAGTGAAAGCAAATCCTAAAGACTAAGCATGTGTAGTCAAACCAAGAAGGGGCGCGCCTCATTTGAATGAACGGAGGTGAGGCTTTACACGCTTGATGCCAAAGGCATCTTTGCCCAGATGCTCCTTTTGACTTTACAGCTAGGAACAGCTTGAGCCGCGTCTCAACCTTATCCTCTAACGGTCATATCCTAAAGCCTCTTCCTCTTGTAGAGTCATCGGCCACTTTAGGATAGATGTGAGCTTTGCCTTCCCTCCCAAGGTACCTAAGTTGTACGGCCTTTGTCCTATCCGTACACTTCTTCTTAACTTCACACAACTACTCCATCTCTTCCTTTGACCTCTCTTCTCATGTAAACCCTTGATCCTTTCACTTAATCATCTCCATAACTTAACACTCCCCCTCAAGCTTAGCTTTGTGAAAGTCTAAGCTTGGACAGCCATGAGATCTTCCTCATTAAAAACCTCACCAAGGAAAACCCATTGGGACAAAACCTTGATGAGGGAAAAAGAGTAAAGACCTCACAGCCAAAGGGGATCAGCTCCTTCTCTTCCCAAGATCAATGAGGCCCAACCTGATGTGAATGGACTCCATTGTCTTCTGTCTTGCAGCCTTGGTGAACACATCAGCCAACTGATCTTCACTCCTTGTGTAACATGGCAAGATGACTCCTAGGATGATCATCTGCCTCACCTTGTGGCAATCAACTTCAATGTGCTTGGTTCTCTCATGGAACACCGAGTTGGATGCAATGTGGATAGCTGCTTGGTTATCACAATGCATTGTCATTGGTGTGGCTTGATCAATCTCTAAATGCTTCAAGATGCCTTTGATCCACACCAGCTCGTTGGTAAGCTTCAGCATAGCTCTATACTCAGCTTCTGCACTTGAGCAAGAGACCACCTTCTGCTTCTTACTCTTCCATGTAACCAAGTTGCCTCCAATGAATGTGCAATAGCCTGTGGTTGATCTCCTGTCTGCTCTATCACCAGCCCAATCCGCATCACAGTATCCAACCACTTCAGTGCTCCCATTGCAACCCATCCATACTCCTTGATCAGGTGAGCCGTTGAGATACATCAAGATCCTCTCCACCATGCGCCAATGATGTTCCTTAGGCACTTGCATGTGTTGACTCACCTGATTCACAGCAAAACAAATGTCAGGTCTAGTTATGGTAAGGTAAATCAATTTACCAACTAGTTTTCTATAGAGTTTAGGATCCTGATAAGGTTTGCTGTCTTCAATCTCCCCCTCTCGTGGGACTTTGTAGCCATCCTCCATAGGCATCCTTGCTGTCTTGCCTCCATAAGCACCTGCACCTTTCAAAAGATCAAGTGTATACTTCCTTTGGGACATGAATAAACCTTCCTTGGATCTACATATCTCAATTCCAAGAAAGTATTTCATTTCTCCCAAGTCTTTAATCTCAAACATGGATTTAAGGAACTCCTTGGTTGCTATGATACCTTCCTTATCACTTCCTGTGATGATGATATCATCAACATACACAAGGAGTGCAATCATACCTGAGGGAGTTGTGAGTGTGAAGAGAGTGTGATCTAGTTCAGACTTCTTGAAGCCTCGGCCATTGAGAGTAGTGCTCAGCTTGTTGTACCAAGCTCTTGGTGATTGCTTCAGCCCATAGATAGCTTTCTTCAATCTCAACACATTTCCTCTCTTTACTAAGTGTTCAAGGCCTGGAGGTGGATGCATATACACTTCATCCTCAAGTTCACCTTGTAAGAATGCATTCTTCACATCCATTTGCCATAACCCCCATCCAAGATTCACAGCCAAGCTTAATACAATCCGGATTGTGTGTAGTTTAGCTACTGGTGCAAAGGTTTCTATGTAATCTTCTCCATAGGTTTGAGTGAAACCTCTTGCAACTAGCCTTGACTTCTTTCTCTCAATCTTTCCATCAGCCTTATACTTGATTGTGAATATCCATCTACTAGTCACAGCCTTCTTCCCTTTTGGTAACTCACTCTCATACCATGTATCATTCTTGATCATGGCTCCTGCCTCAGCTCCAACTGATTCCTTCCACTCCTTGTCTTGTATTGCCTCTTCATAGCTTCTTGGGACATAACCCTCATCCAGATTTACCATAAACGCGCAATGTGCTTTAGGATATTGAGCAAAGGAGCACACAGCTTGAGAAGGATGCTCCACTGCTTGGGCATTGTAGTACACTCTCGTGTTTACCCAAGAGGAAGGATCCTTCCTCACTCTTGTGCTTCTCCTCAATTCTGGTTGTTGAACTCTCACTGCTTGCTCTTGAACATCCAGTTCTTCTTCTACATCCTCAACTGATGCTTCTACTTCTCTTTGTTCCTGCTCACCGTGATTGTTAGAGCCTGAACTCATCTCCCTTTGTTCCTGATTCAAGCCGGCTCCATCTCCATCTCGGCCTAAACTTGTCTCCATTCTTTCCTCATTCAAGCCGGCTCCTTCTTGACCACTTTCTTGAACTTCAGGCTCATTTCCCCCCTCACAATCATGGTGAGAGTCTCCATGTTGTTCCCTTTGACCAGAGTTCTGATCCTGGGACATCTTGATTCCTAGCCCCTCTAGGATAATCCTTAACACCCCAGCCTTATCTGAGGTGAGATCCTTCAAGTCTTCCTGATTCTTCTCATCGTAATACCCACGGGATTCAATGAATTTTACATCTCTAGATGTAAGTACTCTTCTTGTGACAGGATCATAACATCTATAACCCTTTTGAGTGGTTGAATACCCAATAAACATGGCTTTGGTGCTTCTAGCTTCAAGCTTGTTGCGCAGCTCTCCCGGGATCAACACATAACACAAGCATCCAAAGATTCTCAAGTAATCTAGAACTGGCTTGTGTTTGTTCAATACCTCAAATGGAGCGTGATCATTCAATACTTTGGTAGGAGTCCTGTTGATCAGATAACATGCTGTGGAGACAGCATCACTCCAAAACTTCTTGGGAACATTTGCTTGAAGCATGAGAGACCTTGCCGTTTCCATTAGATGCCTGTTCTTTCTCTCAGCCACACCATTTTGCTGAGGGGTATATGGGCAACTAGTTTGATGAAGTATTCCATGCTGAGCTAGGTGCTGCTTGAACGCCAAGCTTGTATACTCTCCTCCATTATCTGATCTAAAAATTTTAATCTTTGCATGATAATGGTTAGTCACATAAGCTTGAAAGTTTTTAAATGCATCAAGTACCCTATCTTTGGTTTGAATTAAGGTTAACCAGGTGTATTTGGATTTTTCATCAATGAATGTGACAAAGTATTTATAATTATCCCTTGACAAACAAGGTGCAGTCCACACATCAGAATGAATCAAATCAAAGCAATTTTCATAAACTGTTGAAGATTTTGGGAACACATTCTTACAATGCTTGCCTAAGATACAAGCTTCACAATCTTTATTCTCATAAATAACACCTGGTACCATCAAGTTCAAAGGTTTAGCATGAGGGTGACCTAGTCTAGCATGCCACAATGCATTCTTATTCAAACTAGAGACAGAATCAGAAGCAAATGTAAATGAACAACAATGATTAGGAACAGAAGTAAGATCTTCAAGTAAGTAAAGTTCTCCTTTAGTAACTCCTTTCCCAATCACCTTGCTGCTTTTAATATCCTGAAACTTTACATCATTAGGACTGAATATAACATTGCATTGTAAGTCAGTAGCACATCTCTTAACCGACAATAGATTAGATGTAAACTCAGGCATATAGAAGGCTTTAGATTCTTTTTCAAATAACTTAAGTTTTCCTATCCCTTTTATGGGAATTTTATCACCATTAGCAATCATTACATTTCCATTTGCAGGCTCAATATCCTTAATCAATCTAGTGTCACTTATCATGTGATGAGATGCACCAGAGTCAACTATCAATGCTTTAGACCTATTACTAGCAGTGTGAGCTTGATAAGGAATCCTAGCCTGTTTACAATCCTTCCTTAAGTTGATGAATGCATTTTCAATCCTAGTACTTCTAGAATCACTTTCAATACTATCAGTTATGTTATCAATCAGGGATGCACCAAATGAATAACCATAGTTGATACTACTTTTGTTACCATTTTCTTTGAGCATCTTGATGAGGGCGTCCATGTCTGATCTCCTGATGTAGTCATTGTTGCTTGGCCCTCCTGTGTAAGCCACAAGTGACTTCCCATGACTCACATCACACGTATCTCCTTCATTTGCCCTGCTTGATGAACCAGCCCCTGAGGAGCTCTCGGTCATGTGTGCCCTTGCTTCTTTTTCTTTCAAGAACTTAGCCGGCTTTAGGTGAGGATGAAGGATCCAGCACTGACTCTTCTTGTGCCCATACTTCTTGCAGTGATCACAGTTCCCATTGAACCTCTTGTCCTCATACTTGCCATGAACCGCCTTGTTTGCTTGAGGAACTTCATTCTGATCGGTTTGAGCAGCTTGATTTGCCAATGAGAGACCTCCTTTGCCTCCAAACAATCCAATGGAGCCTTGCTCTTTCTGAATCTGTGAGCATACATCCTCAAGATCAGGGAGCTTATCAGACCTTAACATGTGCTGAATGAGACCGGAGTAGGCAGGACTCAGCGTGAGTAGTAACCCAAACACCTTGTCTTGCTCGCGTCTCTCATTCAACTGATCTGGATCGGTTGTGCTTGGCCTCAACATCTCTAGCTCGGACCACAAAGCCCTGAATCTCCCCGTTTGGTGAACTCCATGTCTTCTTGCACTAGGTTGTTGATGGCTTGCTTCACCTCAAAGACCCGGCTCAGGTTTGAAGTGTTCCCATACACTTTCTTCAAAGTGTCCCACAGCTCCTTGGCTGTCTCACAGTAGCTGTATGCCTCCAGTATCGCCGACTCCAACGACCCATGAAGAACAGACATAACTACCATGTCCTCTTGCTGCCACTTTTCTACAGCTTCACTTGAGGCCTCTTCTTGGCCTTCTCCTTGAGTAATGAGCTTTGGAGCTTCACCAGTTGTAACATGACTCCACAAGCCCTTACTTCCAACGATGGTCTTCACTAGCCGAGACCAAACCAGGTAGTTGTTCCCCTTAAAGGTAATCGCCACCTTCATCTTCATGTTCTCCATCTTTACAGCTTGGCTTCAAAAGCTTGAGATAGACAGAACCTTGAATCAACGAATCTTGTGAGAACTGATCTGAACTTGTCTAGAACCCACACACGCACCAAGATGTACACCTTTGAGCTTTGATCTTCCACGGATGGCTTCAAAGCTACAAACTTGTTTCTCAACGCTTCAAAACTAGAACTCAAATCCTTTGGAACCTGGCTCTGATACCATAAAATCTTTAGAGAATCTGAGTTGTATATGAAAGAGTAGTATGATTTAGGTTGAGTAGAGAAAGGATTAGTGACTAATGGAGAATCATTATGGAAATGTGTAGAGAGATTGATAGGATAGAACTGTCTGATTTATTATTATGGAGAGACTACATATTTATATGGATCAGCATACAAGGGTTTTGTAATAGTGAAAGCAAATCCTAAAGACTAAGCATGTGTAGTCAAACCAAGAAGGGGCGCGCCTCATTTGAATGAACGGAGGTGAGGCTTTACACGCTTGATGCCAAAGGCATCTTTGCCCAGATGCTCCTTTTGACTTTACAGCTAGGAACAGCTTGAGCCGCGTCTCAACCTTATCCTCTAACGGTCATATCCTAAAGCCTCTTCCTCTTGTAGAGTCATCGGCCACTTTAGGATAGATGTGAGCTTTGCCTTCCCTCCCAAGGTACCTAAGTTGTATGGCCTTTGTCCTATCCGTACACTTCTTCTTAACTTCACACAACTACTCCATCTCTTCCTTTGACCTCTCTTCTCATGTAAACCCTTGATCCTTTCACTTAATCATCTCCATAACTTAACATTCTTGATGCTTACAGCTATTGTGAGACAGCCAAGGAGCTGTGGGAAACATTGAAGAAGGTGTATGGAAACACATCTAACCTTAGCCGGGTCTTTGAAGTGAAGAAGGCTCTAAATGGCTTAGCTCAAGAGGACATGGAGTTCACTAAGCATTTGGGAAGGTTCAGGACACTCTGGTCAGAGTTGGAGATGCTAAGGCCAAGCACAACTGATCCGGAGCTTCTAAATGAAAGGAGGGAGCAGGATAAGGTCTTTGGGTTGTTGCTTACATTGAATCCGAGCTACAATGGGCTGATCAAGCATGTGCTGAGGGCTGAGAAACTCCCTGATCTGGAGGATGCGTGTGCTCAGATACAAAAGGAGCAAGGCTCCATTGGCTTGTTTGGTGGCAAAGGAGACCTGTCTCTAGCAAATGCTGCGCAAACTGATCATGAAGAGACTCGACAAGCTAATAAGGCAGCACACAGCAAGTATGAGGATAGGAAGTTCAATGGCAACTGTGATCACTGCAAGAAGCATGGACACAAGAAGAGTCAGTGCTGGATACTTCATCCCCACCTAAAGCCGGCAAAGTTCATGAAGGAAAGGGAGGCAAGAGCCCACTCATCTGAGGGAACAAGTGGAGCTGGGTCATCTAACCGTGGAGCTGAAGGAGAAGGTCGTGAGGGTGATGGCAAGGCACTGGTGACATACTCAGGAGCTCCTAACAACCGTGGCAATGATCATGACTACATCAGGAGGTCCGAGATGGATGCTCTCATCAAAATGCTCAAGGAGAACGGTAACACTCATGGGTACTCCTTTGGTGCGTCTATGATAGCTACATCTGCCTTTGTTGATGACATTGCTAGGATTAATAGGATTAAGAGTAATGAGAACTTTAGAAATGAGTACACCTTTGCTAGAAATGCTAGGATGAATCATGAGTCCAATGCATTTAGATCACCTTTGAACCTGTGTAACATGTTGAACTGAAGAGAAGATAGAGCTTGTACAATAATAGGGCAAGCTCTAGAAGATGTCCAGAAGAGTTCAATCAAGCTTCAGAAGTGTTCTGAAGTAGTTATCTTGAGAAGTTAAGTCTAGGAAAGACTTAGACTGATCATGTGAAGGGTTTGGAGGAGTTAGAGAGAAGATGGAAGTGGGTGCAAAGATAGGGCGTTCAGTACGGCCTTGTTATTAGATTTTGTGATTTAAAGAGTGATTAAGTTTAATCTGAGAATTAAAGAGATTGGAGATTAAGAACAAGAGAGAGAGAGACTCAAAACTCCATTGATTAATTTAATGTCTCAGATACAAGTTATATATGAAGAGATAAGGCTGATACAAAGAGGATTTCGAAATGGGACTCAAAGCATGTGAAGTCAAGGCTAGCTGGCTGCTGAGAGGCTTCACATGCTTGGACAGGCTGTAAAGTAGCTTTACCTTTCCAGCTATGACCAGACCTTATCCAAACAGCTCCTCCCTTATCCTGACTCCTCTTGGGCGTGCTTCTCCTCACCAAAGTGATCCAAGGTAACTTCCTAACCCTTTAACTTAGTTACCACAGTAAAACTAAAGTTACTGTGGTAAAACTCCAAAGTTACTATCTGTCCCAATACTCTTCCTCTATCAATGTATCCACTCTTTATCACCTCATCTCAACAATCACTTCATCTCAACACTTTATTCTCTCATCTCAACACTCCCCCTCAAGCTTGACCATGTGGAACAAGTCAAGCTTGGAAGAACCATGAGATCTCCCTCATTAAAACCTCATTAAGGAAAACCCATTGGGACAAAACCTTAATGAGGAAAGAGTAGAGATCACATGATCAGGAGAGTGTATAGACTAGTCCTTAGGCGAGAGATCAATGAGTCCTAACCTGATGTGTATGGACTCCATTGTCTTTTGCCTTGCTGCCTTTGTGAACACATCTGCTAACTGATCCTCACTCCGAGTATAACAAGGTAGAATCACCCCAAGAATCATCATCTGCCTCACCTTGTGACAATCAACCTCAATGTGCTTTGTTCTCTCATGGAACACAGAATTAGATGCAATGTGGATAGCTGCTTGATTATCACAATGCATTGTCATTGGCGTTGCTTGAATAATCTCCAGATGCTTCAAAATCCCTTTTATCCACACTAGCTCATTTGTAAGCTTCAGCATTGCTCTATACTCGGCCTCAGCACTGGAGCAAGACACTACCTTCTGCTTCTTACTCTTCCAAGTGACCAAGTTACCACCAATGAATGTACAATAGCCTGTGGTTGATCTTCTGTCTGCTCGGTCTCCAGCCCAATCTGCATCACAGTAGCCTACAACCTCAGTACTCTTGTTACATCCCATCCATACTCCAAGACCAGTAGTTCCATTCAGATACATCAAGATCCTTTCCACCATCCGCCAATGGTGCTCCTTAGGAACTTGCATGTGTTGACTGACTTGATTCACCGCAAAACACACATCAGGTCTAGTAATGGTAAGATAAATCAACTTCCCCACCAGCTTCCTATATAGCTTAGGATCATGGAACGGCTTGCTATCCTCAATCTCCCCCTCACGTGGAACCTTGTAACCATCCTCCATTGGCATCTTGGCTGTCTTTCCTCCATAGGCATCTGCTCCCTTCAAGAGATCAATCACATACTTCCTTTGGGACATAAACAATCCTTCCTTTGATCTGCATATCTCAATCCCAAGAAAATACTTCATTTCCCCCAAGTCTTTAATCTCAAAGCTTGCCTTGAGATACTCCTTTGTAGCCTTGATGCCTTCCTTATCACTGCCTGTGATGATGATATCATCCACATACACAAGCAACACCACAATACCAGATGAGGTGGTTAGGGTAAAGAGAGTGTGATCCAATTCTGACTTTCTGAACCCTCTCCCATTCAGTGTAGTACTCAACTTGTTGTACCACGCCCTTGGAGACTGCTTGAGACCATAGATAGCTTTCCTCAACCTCAACACATTACCCTTCTTTACTAGATGTTCAAGACCTGGTGGTGGATGCATGTATACTTCATCTTCCAACTCTCCTTGAAGGAATGCATTCTTCACATCCATTTGCCACAAATCCCACTCAAGATTCACAGCTAAAGATAATACAATCCTGATAGTATGAAGTTTAGCCACAGGAGCAAAGGTCTCAACATAGTCCTCACCATATGTCTGAGTAAATCCTCTTGCCACCAACCTAGATTTGCGCCTCTCTATTCTCCCATCAGGATGAAACTTGATTGTGAACACCCATTTACTAGTCACTGCCTTCTTCCCTTTAGGCAGCTCACTCTCATACCACGTTTCATTCTTAATCATGGCTCCGGACTCATCAGCAACTGAATCTCTCCACTCCTTTAAAGCCATAGCTTCTTCATATGTCCTTGGAATATAGCTCTCATCCAAGCTTACTGTGAAGGCTGTATGCTCGTCCGGAAACTCTGCAAAGGAACACATAGCTTGAGAAGGATGCTCCACAGCCTGGGCATTGTAGTACACTCTCGTGTTTACCCAGTTGGAAGCATCTCTCTTCACCCTTGTGCTCCTCCTTAGCTCCTGAACTTGTTCTTCTTGTGGCTCTTGCCCATCTTCACTTGATTGAGCACCACTCTCATTTGACCCATTAGGATCTCCTTCCCACTCTCCACTCTCATCTGAGCCAGTAGACTCTCTTTGCCCATCTCCACTAGACTGAGCACCACTCTCTACTTCCTGTGTCACCTCTTGATTATGCTGGCCTGAATCTTCTTGATTTTGCACTTGCTCATGAGATTCAGTTCCATTCCCCCTCTCATGATCAAGAGGAGTTGTTCTTTCAGTTTCACTAGTCGGATTGGAAGACTCTCTTCTTCCAGATTCCTGATCCTGGGATAACCCTATCCCTAGCTTCTCCAACAGCACCCTCAGTGTTGTTGCTCTATCAGATGGGGCTTGAGACAAATCCTTCAGATTTTCCCACTCCTTTTCTTCATAATACCCTTTTGATTCAATAAACTTCACTTCTCTAGATACCATCACTCTCCTTGCTTCAGGATCATAGCACTTGTATCCCTTCTGAGTGATAGAGTATCCAATGAACATAGCCTTAGTACTCTTTGCCTCCAGCTTGTTTCTCTGTTCTCCTGGAGTCATGACATAGCATACACACCCAAATACTCGTAGGTGATCAATAAAAGGCTTGCTCTTATTCAGCACCTCAAATGGAGACAGATTCTTCAGTATCTTTGTTGGGACCCGGTTGATGAGATAGCAAGCAGTCTGTACAGCATCTCCCCAAAAACGTTTTGGGACATTTGCATGAAACATCATCGACCTAGCAACCTCCATCAAGTGCCTATTCTTCCTCTCAGCTACACCATTCTGCTGTGGTGTGTAGGGACAACTGGTCTGATGCACAATCCCATGCTTGGCTAGATGACTCTTAAAGGCATTGCTGATGTATTCACCTCCGTTGTCTGATCTCAGTACCTTCACAGTGGCATTGTATTGATTAGATACATATGCTTGGAAGTTCATAAAAGCTTCTAGCACCCTATCTTTAGATGGAAGCAATGTGAGCCATGTATACTTAGACTTCTCATCAATGAATGTCACAAAGTATTTATGGCTGTCTCTAGACATGCATGGAGCGGTCCACACATCCGAGTGAACTAGATCAAAGCAATGCTCATAAGTAGTCTCAGATGTTGGGAAAACAGTCCTACAATGCTTTCCTAATATGCATGCTTCACAATTCAAGTGATTGAATGACATATTAGGGATTATCAATTCAATGGCACGAGCATGAGGATGTCCTAATCTAGCATGCCAAGTAATACTATCAATCTTCTCAGCAGTACTACTCAAGCAAATAGAATCAAAGGGATTAGAGGTCTTAGCCAAGTTGAGGTGGTATAGCTGATTCTTGCTGTCTCCTCTGCCAATGACTCTCCCAGTCTTCAAATCTTGAAACTCCACTTCATCAGGTCTGAATACTACTTGACAATCAAGATCAATGGTAGCTTTCTTCACAGATAATAGATTTGAAGTGAACTGAGGCATGTAGAAGGCAGCCGTGTCCTTCTCAAACAGTTTTAGCTTTCCCACTCCTTCTATTGGGATCATGGCACCATTAGCTATCATAACACTCCCTGTTGCAGCCTTGATCTCACTTATAAGCCTCCTATCACTGATCATATGATGACTTGCTCCAGAATCAATCACAATGGGTTTAGAAGCTCCGGATTGTATAGCATGCTTCCTGCTTGCTGCTAAGGCTTGTACTTGTTCCATGAACACTCTCCATTCCTTCCTGGTGATGCGATCATCAGCTCCACTCCCTTTCTCCTGCTCTTTTAACACCCCACTGTCTTCTACTGATTCCCCAATGTAGGCTGAGTAAGAACACTCTCCCACAACTCTCTTCCTACCCTTTCCTATGTTGATAGAAGCTTTGGATAGCATTCTGCACCTTCTCTTCTTCCGGAAGCCCTCACTCCTACTCCCGGTTAGCCTCCATGAGCTCTCACTCCTACTCATGGTTAGCTTCTGGAAGCTCTCACTCCTACTCCCAGTTGGCTTCCATGAGCTCTCACTCCTACTCATGGTTAGCCTCTCATCATCTCTCATTATCTCATACGCCCTTCTTATAAGCACACAGACCTCTTCCATTTCCGGAAGCTGTTCCCCTCTTAGAACCATCTCCACCAGCCACCCATATGATGACTCCATGCTCGCCAAGAGCTTCAAGACTGTCGCTTGCTCTTGTGTAGTATCCCCATCCACATGGGATCTCAACCCTTGTAGTTCAACCCACAAATGTTGTAGCTTCCTCACATGGTTATTAAACCCTTCTCTTCCTGGTTTAACTTCACTAATCACCTTCTTGACTTCATACACTCTCCTAAGACTGATCTTGTTCTCATAAACATCTTCAATCTTCTCAAGCAGTGTACTTTCTTCAA
The DNA here is from genome assembly GCF_020379485.1 of Brassica napus. Taxonomy (NCBI): domain Eukaryota; kingdom Viridiplantae; phylum Streptophyta; class Magnoliopsida; order Brassicales; family Brassicaceae; genus Brassica; species Brassica napus. Next base: position 652,243 of record NW_026014917.1, read on the forward strand.
GACTAAAGCAATCTCCACTTGTTTCTCTTGCTGTCTGATCTTTCTCAGCAGCTTTACCCTTCAAAGACTCTTCCTTCTCATGGTTTCTCCAAACTCCACACCTTTTCAGAGTTGTTTTCATTTGTGAGAACCACCCCCACTCATTCCCTCTCTCTTTCTTCTCTTCACGCCTTGTTGTACCAGATTGAAGCAGCTCCATTTTCTTTAGCCTAGATCTTCCCTCAAATGCTTCTAATCTCTCACGCCAAGCTTAACCACAAGCTAGACACCTCTTCTGACCTTGTCAAACACCTAAAGGGACTCCCTTGAAGCTGACTCTCCAAAAGAAACACCAACAGACACAAACTTGACTTTTAAAGGATCTAGCTCTTGAACAAATCTCAAGAACTCTCAAGAACACTCAAGAACACTCAAGAACATTTGGAACAACGAAATCACTCTCTCCTTTTAAAGGAACCTGGCTCTGATACCATATTAGATTTTGTGATTTAAAGAGTGATTAAGTTTAATCTGAGAATTAAAGAGATTGGAGATTAAGAACAAGAGAGAGAGAGACTCAAAACTCCATTGATTAATTTAATGTCTCAGATACAAGTTATATATGAAGAGATAAGGCTGATACAAAGGGGATTTCGAAATGGGACTCAAAGCATGTGAAGTCAAGGCTAGCTGGCTGCTGAGAGGCTTCACATGCTTGGACAGGCTGTAAAGTAGCTTTACCTTTCCAGCTATGACCAGACCTTATCCAAACAGCTCCTCCCTTATCCTGACTCCTCTTGGGCGTGCTTCTCCTCACCAAAGTGATCCAAGGTAACTTCCTAACCCTTTAACTTAGTTACCACAGTAAAACTAAAGTTACTGTGGTAAAACTCCAAAGTTACTATCTGTCCCAATACTCTTCCTCTATCAATGTATCCACTCTTTATCACCTCATCTCAACAATCACTTCATCTCAACACTTTATTCTCTCATCTCAACACTTGTACGGTCTAGGGTGAATCATGAAGGTGTTTGGGGTCAGTCAAGAAGGAGATAAGGCATTGTGCATAGTTAGGGATAGTGGTACGGACAGGAGGTCCGTACCATCAACCGTACGGCCACTCCACACGCCCAAGTCATCCGGTTCAGCCCAAATCAAGATGTGCAATGTGAGGGCGGTTCACTCTGATTCTATCCTTTCCTATAGTGTCCGTTGGGGAGTCTTGGAGGCAAAGGAAGAATCAAATGGATAAGGTGAGCTGTTGGTATGAGCTGGAAAGGTAAAGGTGCTTTACCTTTACAGCCTTGACTCATCTGATCCATCCAATTCAAACGAAGCAATCTGAGCCCTCCATTCAGTCCAACCACGACCAGCTAGCACCAGAACATCAAAGACCAGCTTCCTCTCATCCTAACCATCCATTTATCTTTAATTTACAGCCTTAGGATCTAGGTTTATGATCTGAGTTGTGTAAAGGCATAAATAAGCCTCTTAGGATCATTTTGTAACCCTTAAGCTGAGAGAGTCTCTCTTCTTCATAAACTTGTTCTTGGATCTTATTCTCTGGTTACTAAGTCTCTCTAATCTCCCATACACGTTCCTAATCTCTTAGTCTCTCCCATACTCTCTCTGATTCTCTTAAACTCATTTCTATTCTTCATACTTCATCATACACAAATCTCTCATCTGTTCTTACATCACTCAAGCACTTGTACTCTGAAAATCTCACATGGTATCAGAGCCAGGTTGCTCAGACTCCTGGTAGAAGCTTCCGCAACAAACACAAGCTCCAGCCCACGCCAGTTCAGCTCAGTTCACTCAGCTCCCAAGCGCCAGCCTTTGAAGAAGTTCCTTGACAGTTTTGCTCTTTCCAGCCTCAAGATGGAGTCCAAAAGAGCCATTGTCATCCCAGTCACTCTCAAAGGCCCCAACTACCTTCTCTGGTCACGCCTAGCCAAGACAGCCATAGGAGGAAAGGGTTTATGGAGCCATTGCATCTCAGATGCTCCAAACCACTCCAAAGCTGTCGCCACACAAGCTGAAGGTGAAGCAAGTTCCAAACCGGTCTCTGAAGACAGATGGCTACAAGAAGACCTCACTGTCCTCTCCATACTCCAAAGCTCCTTGGATCCATCCATTCTTGAAGCCTACTCCTACTGTGAGAGTGCTAAAGAGCTTTGGAGTACACTTAAGAAGATCTATGGGAACCTGTCCAACCTCAGCCGAGTCTTTGAGATCAAGAAGGCCATCAACAACATGTCCCAAGAAGAAGAGGAGTTCACTACTCATCTAGGAAAGTTCAGAGCCCTTTGGTCTGAGCTAGAGATGCTTAGACCTCAATCATTTGAGCCGGATGTGTTGAATGAAAGAAGGGAGCAAGATAAAGTGTTTGGGCTGCTCCTAACTCTCAGTCCCACCTTCAGCGGCCTCATCAAACACCTATTGAGGTCTGAGAAGCTACCTACCCTTGAAGAGGTGTGTGCTCAAGTCCAAAAGGAGGAGGGCTCACACGGATTGTTTGGAGCAAAGGAACCACTTACCTTTGCCTCACACGCTGAAGGAAGCTCTCAGCCCATGAAACCAGTGTACAAGAAGGGGGATAGAAGAGGCCTGAGGTGTGAGCATTGCAAGAGGGATGGACACACCAAGGAGAGGTGTTGGATACTGAATCCAAGCCTCAAACCTGCCAAGTTCAAGTGAGCCGTGTCCATGGAGGTTCAAGAGATCAGCTCGGATCTCTTGGTTGTAAGCAAACCTCCTAACCCTTAATAAGAGCTTGTGCTGTGAGTGGTGTCTAGAGTCCCAGAATCTCATGTTTTGGTTATTGCATTGTCTTGTGTGTTGCCATAGCTTGAATCATCATGAATGTGTTGTAGAATTGAGTAGAATGTCTCTACTGCTTGCATCATGTTTGAAAAGCTGTTTTGCATACATAAGCATGTCTCATACTGTCTAAGTTCAATCCTAATGTGATCTGATGCTAATGCCTATGTTTAATCCATCAATGAAAGTCCTGCATCAATTAGAAATTGTCTAAGTTGCTTGCATCATTGGTCTTGATTGAAACTGTTGTGCATAGCTTTAATAAAACTCATGGATTGAACCTGTTGCATTCATATAGCTAATGCTTTAAGATTGTGCATTCATGTAGTGATGCATTTAAAAATGAACCTAAATTGCAAATGTACTGATGTAAGCTTGCATTGCATTTAGAGAACTTAAAAAAAAAAAAGGGAACCTAGAATGTCAATGTATTGTTTAGAGCTTGCATTGTCATTTTAGAGATTGAAATCTGCTTGTTCTTGCCTTGATTGTGCTTGTTTCAAGTATTATAAATTGCTGTGGCATTGGTGATCAAACAGGATGGATGATCTTAGTTTGATCCCAATGGGATGATCTGATCTTGCATTGAGTTGTGGTGGTGTTAGGTACACAAGGAGTGATACATGTAACTCGCCAACAGCCAAGAATGTAGAGACAAAGGTCTAGTGCCATTGCATATCATCACTAGGACATGTTAGTCCATAATCTACAGGAAGTGTAGTGTGATTGATTATGCAATGAGAGATGGCCATTGCATAATACCATTGGAAATATCCAGTCCAAAGTCTACAGGAAGTGTAGCATGGGTCATTATGCAATGAGAAGTGTGTCTTGTGAGGCTCTCTATGGTGATTCAAACACCCTAGTTCCTGGTTAAGGAAGAGAGTAAACTCACAAGAAGAAAGCTATCATGAAAGACTGATAGTTATAAGACCATGGGGATGCATATGATCATCACAAGCTTAGCTCCTTCTAGTCTCGGTTCTAAGCTTGAGGGGGAGTCTTAATGCATATGATCCATGGTCAGTAACAAGTCTTTGCAAAGGCTCCTACAAAGGATCATCAGCCGGAGCTATTCTAGGCAGTCTAAGGAAGAAAGTGAACTCATCAAAGCGGCTTCTATGGTGAAGTGATTGATGAGAAGCTGATGAATCCATTCTGCCTTTCCAAGAAGTTGATGATGCCATGGAGATGGTGCAATGGCCGAGTGGGAACTCATCAAAACAAAAGGGAAGTGTCCCTAAACTCAATTCAATTCAATACATTCATCATTTCAAATCAAAGTCGAGAAATGATACTTAAAATGTTTGAATGGACTGTGTGATGTTTCTTGATAAGTACTGATGCACCTTTGGGATAATGTATCAGGTACCATTGCTTGAGCCTTACTAAAGATGTTCCTGGTCATTTCCTAGCTTCTCTAAGGTGGCTGTGAAGTCTGTTGAGAGGGGGAGATCCAAACCAGTTCTATGAAGAGGGCAAGCATAGTTTGAAGACTTGCTCAGCCTCACTGATGTTTAAAGATGATCCGGTCGCATCCTTGCTTTTCTAAGAAGGCTATGAAGCTTGTTGAGAGGGGGAGCCTCAAACCGGTTCCATGAAGAGGTGAAGCTGAGGTGTGAAGTGTGCGCAAAGCTGTGAAGTGTTGCTGCACCTATTAGGCCGTGATCCAGAGCTTCTTGTGTCCAACCACACTGGTTCTAAGGCACAAGAGCTCACTGGCCAATCCCTAGGCTTTGGAGAGCTCTACTCTTTTTCCCTTGCAAGGTTTTGTCCCAATGGGTTTTCCTTGTAAGGTTTTTAATGAGGGAGACTCTTCAGAGTTCCAAGCTTGGCTTAGGATCTCCTAAAGTCAAGCTTGAGGGGGAGTGTTGAACTGAAGAGAAGATAGAGCTTGTACAATAATAGGGCAAGCTCTAGAAGATGTCCAGAAGAGTTCAATCAAGCTTCAGAAGTGTTCTGAAGTAGTTATCTTGAGAAGTTAAGTCTAGGAAAGACTTAGACTGATCATGTGAAGGGTTTGGAGGAGTTAGAGAGAAGATGGAAGTGGGTGCAAAGATAGGGCGTTCAGTACGGCCTTGTACGGTCTAGGGTGAATCATGAAGGTGTTTGGGGTCAGTCAAGAAGGAGATAAGGCATTGTGCATAGTTAGGGATAGTGGTACGGACAGGAGGTCCGTACCATCAACCGTACGGCCACTCCACACGCCCAAGTCATCCGGTTCAGCCCAAATCAAGATGTGCAATGTGAGGGCGGTTCACTCTGATTCTATCCTTTCCTATAGTGTCCGTTGGGGAGTCTTGGAGGCAAAGGAAGAATCAAATGGATAAGGTGAGCTGTTGGTATGAGCTGGAAAGGTAAAGGTGCTTTACCTTTACAGCCTTGACTCATCTGATCCATCCAATTCAAATGAAGCAATCTGAGCCCTCCATTCAGTCCAACCACGACCAGCTAGCACCAGAACATCAAAGACCAGCTTCCTCTCATCCTAACCATCCATTTATCTTTAATTTACAGCCTTAGGATCTAGGTTTATGATCTGAGTTGTGTAAAGGCATAAATAAGCCTCTTAGGATCATTTTGTAACCCTTAAGCTGAGAGAGTCTCTCTTCTTCATAAACTTGTTCTTGGATCTTATTCTCTGGTTACTAAGCCTCTCTAATCTCCCATACACGTTCCTAATCTCTTAGTCTCTCCCATACTCTCTCTGATTCTCTTAAACTCATTTCTATTCTTCATACTTCATCATACACAAATCTCTCATCTGTTCTTACATCACTCAAGCACTTGTACTCTGAAAATCTCACATAACAATGCTAGCAACATAACTACACCATTAATTGTTGATTCTGGTGCATCTCATCACATGATTAGTGATACAAATCTTATTAAGGATATAGAACCAACTAATGGACATGTTATGATTGCAAATGGAGACAAGATACCTATTAGAGGAATAGGAAACTTGAAATTGTTTGATAAGAATACTAGAGCTTTCTATATGCCTGAATTTACATCTAACTTGCTATCTGTTAAGAAATGCACAACTGATTTGAATTGCAATGTTATATTCAGTCCTAATGATGTAAAGTTTCAGGATATTGAGAGCAGCCAATTGATTGGAAAAGGAATCACTAAAGGAGAATTATACTTGCTTGAAGAACTTGATCCTATTTCCAATCACAATTGTTCATTCACCTCTGCTTCTAGTTTAAATAAAAATGCTTTGTGGCATGCTAGATTAGGACACCCTCATGGAAGGGCTTTGAACTTGATGTTACCAGGTGTTTCATTTGAAAATAAGGATTGTGAAGCTTGCATTTTAGGCAAGCATTGTAAAATTGTGTTTCCAAACTCTACTAGTGTTTATGATAAGTGTTTTGACTTGATTCATTCTGATGTTTGGACTGCACCTTGCATATCTAGAGATAATCATAAATACTTTGTCACATTCATTGATGAAAAAACTAAATACACCTGGTTAACTTTAATTCCATCAAAAGATAGGGTGATAGATGCATTTAAGAACTTTCAAACTTATGTGACTAACCATTACAATGCCAAGATTAAAATTTTGAGATCAGATAATGGAGGAGAGAGTACACAAGCTATGCGTTCAAGAGTCATCTAAGTCACCATGGAATCTTGCATCAAACAAGCTGCCCTTACACACCTCAACAGAATGGTGTGGCTGAGAGGAAAAACAGGCACTTGATGGAGGTTGCTAGATCACTAATGTTCCAAGCAAATGTCCCAAAGAGATTTTGGAGTGATGCTGTGGCCACTGCTTGCTACTTGATCAATAGAATTCCTACAAAGGTCTTAAAGGATCAAGCACCATTTGAAGTTCTAAACACGCACAAGCCATCAGTGGACTACTTGAGAGTTTTTGGATGCTTATGTTATGTGTTGGTACCAGGAGAGTTGAGGAACAAGTTAGAAGCAAGAAGCACTAAGGCAATGTTCATTGGTTACTCAACAACACAAAAGGGATACAAGTGCTATGATCCAGATACTAGAAGAGTTCTGACCTCTAGAGATGTGAAGTTCATAGAAGCAAGAGGATACTATGAAGAAAAGAATCAAGAGGATCTAAAGGATTTGACATCAGATAAGGCCGGAGCTTTGAGAATGATCTTGGAAGGTCTAGGCATCAAGATGAACCAGGATCCGAATGTTGATGGTGGAAACCAACAAGCAAGCTCCGGAGCACCTGTTGGAGTTGATCAAACACCTCACCTTGATCATGAGGGGGGAAGTGAGCCTGAAACTCAAGAAAATGGCCAAGATGGAGCCGGCTTGGGTGAAGAAGGAGAAGAGAGTAACTCAGGCTCTCATAATCAAGGTGACCAAAGACAAGAAGATGTAGAAGCTCAGGTTGAAGTACAAGAGCCGAGTGTCCAAGATGAGCTGGTTCAAGATCAGCCAGTATTGAGAAGAAGCACAAGGCTGAGAAAGGATCCTTCTAGCTGGGTAAACACGAGAGTGTACTACAATGCCCAGGCTGTGGAGCATCCTACTCAGGCCGTGTGTTCCTTTGCTCAATATCCTGAAGAGCATTGTGCTTTTATGGTGAACTTGGATAAGAATTATATTCCAAAGAGCTATGAAGAGGCAATGTTAGATAAGGAGTGGAAGGAATCAGTGAGAGCTGAGGCAGGAGCTATGGTAAAAAATGATACATGGTATGAGAGTGAACTACCTAAGGGAAAGAAGGCAGTATCAAGTAGATGGATCTTCACAATCAAGTACAAGGCTGATGGGCAAATTGAGAGGAAGAAGTCAAGACTGGTTGCAAGAGGCTTCACACAAACCTATGGAGAGGATTACATTGAGACATTTGCACCAGTAGCTAAGCTACATACAATCCGGATTGTACTAAGTTTAGCTGTGAACCTTGGATGGGGCTTATGGCAAATGGATGTGAAGAATGCTTTTCTACAAGGAGAGCTTGAGGATGAAGTCTATATGCATCCTCCACCAGGCCTTGAACACTTAGTGAAGAAGGGAAATGTGTTGAGATTGAAGAAAGCCATCTATGGATTGAAGCAATCACCAAGAGCTTGGTACAACAAGCTGAGTACTACCTTGAATGGCCGAGGCTTCAAGAAGTCTGAACTAGATCACACTCTCTTCACTTTTACCACTCCCTCAGGTATGATAGCCCTCCTTGTGTATGTTGATGATATCATTATCACAGGAAGTGATAAGGAAGGTATCATAGCAACCAAGGAGTTCCTTAAATCCATGTTTGAGATTAAAGACTTGGGAGAAATGAAATACTTTCTTGGAATTGAGATATGTAGATCCAAGGAAGGTTTATTCATGTCTCAAAGGAAGTATACACTTGATCTTTTGAAAGGTGCAGGTGCTTATGGAGGCAAGACAGCAAGGATGCCTATGGAGGATGGCTACAAAGTCCCACGAGAGGGGGAGATTGAAGACAGCAAACCTTATCAGGATCCTAAACTCTATAGAAAACTAGTTGGTAAATTGATTTACCTTACCATAACTAGACCTGACATTTTTTTTGCTGTGAATCAGGTGAGTCAACACATGCAAGTGCCTAAGGAGCATCACTGGCGTATGGTGGAGAGAATCTTGATGTATCTCAACGGCTCACCTGATCAAGGAGTATGGATGGGTTGCAATGGGAGCACTGAAGTGGTTGGATACTGTGATGCGGATTGGGCCGGTGATAGAGCAGACAGGAGATCAACCACAGGCTATTGCACATTCATTGGAGGCAACTTGGTCACGTGGAAGAGTAAGAAGCAGAAGGTGGTCTCTTGCTCAAGTGCAGAAGCTGAGTATAGAGCTATGCTGAAGCTTACCAACGAGCTGGTGTGGATCAAAGGCATCTTGAAGCATTTGGAGATTGATCAAGCCACACCAATGACAATGCATTGTGATAACCAAGAAGCTATCCACATTGCCTCCAACTCCGTGTTCCATGAGAGAACCAAGCACATTGAAGTTGATTGTCACAAAGTGAGGCAGATGATTATCCTAGGAGTCATCCTGCCATGCTACACTAGGAGTGAAGATCAGTTGGCTAATGTGTTCACTAAGGCTGCGAGACACAAGACTATGGAGTCCATTCACATTAGATTGGGACTCATAGATCTTGGGAAGAGAAGGAGCTGATCCCCTAAGTCATGAGGTCTTTACTCTTTTTCCCTCATCAAAGTTTTGTCCCAATGGGTTTTCTTTGGTGAGGTTTTTAATGAGGAAGATCTCATGGCTAGCCAAGCTTAGACTTTCACAAAGCTAAGCTTGAGGGGGAGTGTTGAGATGAGTTGAGACATATGAGATAAGAGGTAAAGACACAAAGGAGTTGAGGACATAAAGAGGGCAAAGGAGTTAAGAGAAGAAATGGGTTGATAGAGATGGTACGGACGGATAGGCCGTACCATTGGCCGTACAAAGGTAAAAGCGGCCAAGTAACTCTCCGGGTAACTTACATGGACTTACTTGAAGTTACACTTGACCAAGACCTTATCCGAACGTTGGAGAGGATAAGGGAGGCGCGGCTTGACAGCTAGGACAGGCTGGCAAGAGCTGGAAAGGAAGAGCATCTAGTCTTGGATCAAGAAGATGCTTCAAACGTGTGGAGACTATCATTGGCCGGTTCAAACTAAAGCACCAGCTCCTCTTTGACTCTACATGCTTGCTTATCCTTATGATTTCGAAAACCCTAATGTGTATGGACCTATATATATTGTGAGCTCATCATTAATAAGAATCAGACAGTTCTAAACAATTAATCTCTCTAGACTTTTCATAATGATTCTCCATTAGTCTCTTAATCTCTTAAGCTACACAAATCTCTTCCTTATTCTCATCTAAACTCAGATTATCTTTTGTTGAGATGAGTTGAGTATATAGGAGTTGAAGAGAAGGGGAGGAAGAGAATGAGGGAACTTTGGGCAACATGGTACGGACGTCCGTACAAGGCCGTACATGGCCGTACCGTCCGTACCAAGTACACTCGACCAGAAGTTACCTTTACCTTAAGAGTAAACCAGCTAGAGTTACTTTACCTTAAGGCTGAGCTTGATCCGGACGTTGAGAGGATAAGAAGGAGCGTGTCTAACAGCCTGGCAGGAGCTGGAAAGGTAAAGGCATATTCAAAGATGCCTTACACATGTGGAGACTCTCATTGGAAGGATTCAAATGCGACCGTAGCTGGCTATTGACTTCACATGCTTTCTCTTTTATACAATCAAAACCCTAGTGTCTTAAGTTTCCTATATAAGTGTAAACTCTCTCATTAATAAGATCAAGCAAGTTATGAGTCTCTCTTAGTCTCTCTAAAACTCTCTCTAGTCTCTTAATCTCGGTTTAGTCTTTAAATCTTCTCTAAACTTATTCTAATCTTCTCTAAACACTCAGATTACTCTTAACATCACTAAAACTATTATGGTATCAGAGCCAGGTTAGTGAGAACCTGAGGTCGTGTGAGATTCTTTGAAGTTTCAAGGTTGAAGCTTTGAAGAAACTCTTGTGTGTTCTTGTGTGTTTGAGAGGTTCTGGGTACTTTTCAAGTTCAAGACTGATCGTGGGGTGTTATCTGAAGCTGCGTGGGTTGAAGATCGAGGCTGTGAAGGTTTCTACAAATCATTCAACTCAAGATAAAGTTTCTGAAGCTTAGAGAGTTCATCATTCAACATGGAGAGTGGGATGAATATGAACATGAAGGTAGCTGTGTGTTTCAAGGGAAACAACTACTTGGTGTGGTCAAGGATGGTGAGAACCACGGTGGGAAGCAAAGGGTTGTGGAAGCATATCAACCCCGGAGAAGCTCCAAAGCTCATCACTCAAGGAGAGGATGATGGTGAGGCTGCAAGCAACGCGGCTGAGAAATGGTATCAAGAGGACATGCTGGTGATGTCAGTGCTTCACGCATCTCTTGAGCCAGCAATCTTAGATGCCTACAGCTACTGTGAGTCTGCTAAGGAGCTGTGGGACACATTGAAGAAGGTGTATGGGAATACATCAAACTTGAGCAGGGTGTTTGAGGTGAAGCAAGCGATCAACAACCTGGTACAAGAGGATATGGAGTTCACTAAACACCTTGGGAGATTCAGATCACTATGGTCCGAGATGGAGATGTTAAGGCCAAGCACTACAGATGCAGATGAGCTCAACAAGAGAAGAGAGCAAGACAAGGTCTTTGGCCTACTTCTCACCTTAAACCCGGCGTATAATGGTCTCATCCAGCACCTACTTAGAGAAGACACTCTACCTGACCTTGAGGATGTGTGTGCGCGAATTCAGAAGGAGCAAGGCTCCATTGGGTTGTTTGCCAAGAAAGGAGACCTTTCTCTTGCAAGCCAAGCAACTCAAGAGGAGGGGAGTGAAGCTCCACAAGCGAATAAGGCTGCTGCGCATGGGAAGTATGAGGAGAGGAGGTTCAATGGGAATTGTGATCACTGCAAGAAGCATGGCCACAAGAAGAGTCAATGCTGGATCCTTCACCCACACCTCAAACCGGAAAAGTTCATGAAGGACCGTGAGGCAAGGGCTAATGTATCAGATGGAACGAGTGGAGCTGGTTCAAGCAAAGGAAAGGAGATAGATGGGCGTGAAGGAGGTGATGGGAGGTCTCTTGTAGCCTACACTGGAGCCCCAAGCAACCGTGGGAACTATGATCAAGAGTATCTAAGAAAATCCGACCTGGATGCTCTCATCAAGCTCTTCAAAGAGCATGGTAACACTTTTGCTTATTCCTTTGATGCTAGAGCTATAGAGAATGATGAGAATCTAACTAGAACTGATAGGATGCATGAAAGTGTGATTGAGATATTAAACCAATCTAGAACAGCTAGTATTGCTAGGAATGATCATGTATTCAAACCATCTAGTATCCTTGCTCATATTGCTAGTTCACATACCACTAAGCCTTTAGTAGTTGATTCTGGTGCATCTCATCATATGATAAGTGACACTAGTTTGATTAAAAACATTATACCAATGAATGGTAATGTGATGATAGCTAATGGAGATAAGATACCTATTAGAGGGATAGGAAGTCTTAAACTGTTTGGTAAGGAAACTAAAGCCTTTTATATGCCTGAATTTACTTCAAACTTGTTATCTGTTAAGAAATGTGCTACTGATTTGCAATGCAATGTCATATTCAGTCCTAATGATGTGAAGTTTCAGGATATTAAAAGCAGCAAGATGATTGGAAAGGGAGTGACTAAAGGAGAATTGTATTTACTTAAAGATCTTGCTCCTGTTTCGAGTTATAGCTGCTCATTTACTTCTGTTTCTGGTTCTAGTTTAAGTAAAAATGCATTGTGGCATGCTAGATTAGGACACCCTCATAATAAGGCTTTAAAACTGATGTTGCCAGGTGTTTCATTTGAGAATAATGAGTGTGAAGCTTGCATTTTAGGCAAGCATTGTAGAACTGTCTTTACCAAGTCTACTACTGTTTATGAAAAATGTTTTGATCTTATTCATTCTGATGTTTGGACTGCACCTTGCCTTTCTAGAGATAACCATAAGTACTATGTAACTTTCATTGATGAAAAATCCAAATACACCTGGTTAACTTTAATTCCAACCAAAGATAGGGTAATTGATGCATTTAAAAACTTTCAAGCCTATGTGACTAACTATTACAATGCCAAGATAAAAAATTTTAGATCAGATAATGGAGGAGAGTACACGGGACAAGCATTCAAGTTACACCTATCTCAGCATGGAATACTTCATCAGACAAGCTGTCCCTATACACCACAACAGAATGGTGTGGCTGAAAGGAAGAACAGGCACTTGATGGAAGTAGCCAGGTCCATGATGTTTCAATCTAATGTGCCTAAGAAGTTTTGGAGTGATGCAGTGGCTACGGCTTGTTATCTCATCAACAGGACACCAACTCTGATCCTTCAAGGACAATCACCTTTTGAGGTATTGAATCAGTACAAGCCTTCACTCGAGCATATGAAGATCTTTGGATGTTTGTGTTTTGTGATGGTGCCTGGAGAGATAAGAAACAAGCTAGAAGCTAAGAGTTCAAAGGCAATGTTCATTGGATACTCATCAAGTCAGAAAGGATACAAGTGCTATGATCCTAACACAAGGAGAGTGTTAGTATCTAGAGAAGTGAAGTTTGTTGAAGAAAAAGGATATTATGAGGAGCAGATTCAAGAAGACTTGAAGGATCTTACATCTGATAGAGCTGAAACCTTGAGGTTGATCCTAGAAGGGCTTGGAATCAACATGAATCAAGGACATCAGGAGGGGAGAAGCACAACTCCAGCACCGGATCATCCGACTTCCAACCTTGAGCATGAAGGGGGGAATGAAACAAGAACTCCAAACCGTGAAGAAACAAGTAGAGAAGAGAGTTCTGGCTCTCATGATCAAGCTGTGGAATCAAATGATCAACAAGAAGAAGCTGAAGAAGGTCAGCTAAGGGAAGAGGGAGCTGAAGCAAGTCAGCTAGGAGAAGAAGAAAGATCTGAAATGTTGCCACAAGAAGAAGAGCAAGAGATGGCACAAGAAGGGCCAATGTTAAGAAGAAGTACAAGGCTGAGAAAGGATCCTTCCAGTTGGGTAAACACGAGAGTGTACTACAATGCCCAAGCTGTGGAGCATCCTACTCAGGCCGTGTGTTCTTTCAGTCAATATCCAGAAGCACATTGTGCATTTATGGTAAACTTGAATGAGAATCACATTCCAAGAAGCTATGAAGAGGCAATGGAGGATAAGGAGTGGAAGGAATCAGTAGGAGCTGAGGCAGGAGCTATGATAAAGAATGATACATGGTATGAGAGTGAACTACCAAAAGGGAAGAAGGCAGTGTCTAGTAGATGGATCTTTACAATCAAGTACAAGGCTGATGGGTCGATTGAGAGGAAGAAAACTAGACTAGTAGCAAGAGGGTTTACTCAGAAATATGGAGAGGATTACATTGAGACATTTGCACCAGTAGCCAAGCTACACACAATTAGAATTGTTGTAAGCTTGGCTGTGAACCTTGGATGGGGATTGTGGCAAATGGATGTAAAGAATGCATTTCTACAAGGAGAACTTGAGGATGAAGTCTATATGTATCCTCCACCAGGTCTTGAACATCTAGTGAAGAGAGGGAATGTACTGAGGTTAAAGAAGGCTATCTATGGGCTGAAGCAATCACCAAGAGCATGGTACAACAAGCTGAGCACAACTCTGAATGGCCGAGGCTTTAAGAAGTCAGAATTGGACCATACTCTATTTACCCTTACTACACCCTCAGGTATGGTTGCTCTCCTTGTGTATGTGGATGATATCATTATCACAGGAAGTGATAAAGAAGGTATCAAAGCAACCAAGGAGTTTCTAAAGTCTATGTTTGAAATAAAAGACTTGGGAGAAATGAAATACTTTCTTGGAATTGAGATTTGTAGATCCAAGGAAGGTTTGTTCATGTCCCAAAGGAAGTATACACTTGATCTATTGAAAGATGCAGGTGCTTATGGAGGCAAGACAGCAAGGATGCCAATGGAGGATGGCTACAAAGTACCAAGAGAGGGGGAGATTGAAGACAGCAAGCCATTTCATGATCCTAAACTCTATAGAAAACTTGTTGGAAAATTGATTTATCTAACCATCACAAGACCTGATATATGCTTTGCTGTGAATCAGGTGAGTCAACACATGCAACTTCCCAAGGAACATCATTGGCGTATGGTGGAGAGGCTGCTGATGTATCTAAATGGCTCGCCGGATCAAGGTGTATGGATGGGGTGCAATGGAAGCACAGAAGTGGTGGGCTATTGTGATGCTGATTGGGCAGGTGATAGAGCTGACAGAAGATCAACAACCGGCTATTGCACATTCATTGGAGGCAACTTGGTGACTTGGAAGAGTAAGAAACAGAAGGTGGTGTCATGCTCTAGTGCAGAAGCTGAATATAGAGCCATGCTGAAGCTTACAAACGAGCTAGTTTGGATCAAGGGCATCTTGAAGCATTTGGAGATAGCACAAGACACTCCAATGACAATGCATTGTGACAACCAGGCCGCCATTCACATAGCCTCCAACTCGGTGTTCCATGAGAGAACAAAGCACATTGAGGTTGATTGCCACAAGGTGAGGCAGATGATTGTCCTAGGAGTCATCTTGCCATGTTATACTAGGAGTGAAGATCAGTTGGCTGATGTATTCACCAAGGCTGCAAGACAAAAGACAATGGAGTCCATTCATATCAGATTGGGCCTCATTGATCTTGGGAAGAGAAGCAGCTGATCCCCTTAGTCATGAGATCTTTACTCTTTTTCCCTCATTAAGGTTTTGTCCCAATGGGTTTTCCTTAGTGAGGTTTTTAATGAGGAAGATCTCATGGCTGTCCAAGCTTAGTCTTTCACAAAGCTAAGCTTGAGGGGGAGTGTTGAGATGAGTTGAGTATATAGGAGTTGAAGAGAAGGGGAGGAAGAGAATGAGGGAACTTTGGGCAACATGGTACGGACGTCCGTACAAGGCCGTACATGGCCGTACCGTCCGTACCAAGTACACTCGACCAGAAGTTACCTTTACCTTAAGAGTAAACCAGCTAGAGTTACTTTACCTTAAGGCTGAGCTTGATCCGGACGTTGAGAGGATAAGAAGGAGCGTGTCTAACAGCCTGGCAGGAGCTGGAAAGGTAAAGGCATATTCAAAGATGCCTTACACATGTGGAGACTCTCATTGGAAGGATTCAAATGCGACCGTAGCTGGCTATTGACTTCACATGCTTTCTCTTTTATACAATCAAAACCCTAGTGTCTTAAGTTTCCTATATAAGTGTAAACTCTCTCATTAATAAGATCAAGCAAGTTATGAGTCTCTCTTAGTCTCTCTAAAACTCTCTCTAGTCTCTTAATCTCGGTTTAGTCTTTAAATCTTCTCTAAACTTATTCTAATCTTCTCTAAACACTCAGATTACTCTTAACATCACTAAAACTATTATCTTTTACATCTAAATCTCTTCATTAATAAAACTCAGTGGAGGACAGTATGGTTATGAAGGGGCAAGAGATCAAAGGAGCAGATGATCCTATCACAAAGAAAGAATGGGATGAGTTTGTCAAGTATGTGTATGCTTTGGCTACGACCCGGAGACAAGGTGCTCCTGCCTTAGCATCCACGTCCAAACCCATCATCATTGATTCTGGAGCAACACATCATATGATCAGTGATAAAAGTCTGATAAGTGGAGTCAAGGCTGCAACAGGGAGTGTTATGATTGCTAATGGTGCTAGGATCCCAATAGAAGGCGTGGGAAACCTCAAGCTGTTTGAGAAGAGCTCACCTGCGTTCTATTTGCCTCAGTTCACTTCAAATCTGATATCAGTGAAGAAGGCCACAGTTGATCTTGATTGTCAAGTAGTATTCAGGCCAAATGAAGTTGAGTTTCAAGATTTGAAGACTGGGAGAGTTATTGGTAGAGGAGACAGCAAGAATCAGTTATATCATCTCCAAACAGCTAAGAACTCTAACCCTATTGATTCTGTATGCTTGAGTAGTAATGCTGATAGGTGTGAGAGTACTACTTGGCATGCTAGATTAGGACATCCTCATGCTCGTGCAATTGAATTGATTATGCCTAATATGTCATTCAATCACTTGGAATGTGAAGCTTGCATCTTAGGGAAGCATTGTAGAACTGTTTTTCCTACATCAGAGACCATATATGCAAATTGCTTTGATCTTGTTCATTCTGATGTGTGGACAGCCCCTTGTATGTCTAGAGAAAACCAGAAGTACTTTGTGACATTCATAGATGAGAAGTCTAAGTATACATGGATCACATTGCTGCCATCTAAGGATAGAGTGTTTGAGGCTTTTGTCAACTTCCAAGCATATGTAACTAACCATTACAATGCTACTGTGAAGGTACTACGGTCTGATAATGGAGGAGAATACACCAGTCATGCCTTCAAGAGTCACTTGGCTAAACATGGGATAGTGCATCAAACCAGTTGTCCTTACACACCACAGCAGAATGGGGTAGCTGAGAGGAAGAATAGGCATCTGATGGAGGTGGCTAGATCCATGATGTATCATGCAAATGTTCCAAAGAGGTTTTGGGGTGATGCTGTTCAGACTGCATGCTATCTCATCAATCGGATTCCAACTAAGGTATTGAAGAACCTGTCTCCTTTTGAGGTGCTGAACAAGAGCAAGCCATACATAGATCATCTGCGTGTCTTTGGATGTCTATGTTATGTCTGGGTTCCAGGAGAACAGAGAAACAAGTTGGAGGCAAAGAGCACTAAAGCAATGCTCATTGGATACTCAGTAACTCAGAAGGGGTACAAGTGCTATGATCCAGCAACCAGGAGAGTGCTGGTGTCTAGAGATGTTAAGTTCATAGAGACAAAGGGGTATTATGAAGAAAAGAATTGGGAAGACTTGGAAGATCTGTCTCAAGAACCAAGAAACATGGCAGAGAATCTGAGGAACATCTTGGAAAGGCTTGGGGTAAACATGTCCCAAGATAAGGTTAGAGAAGTTGAAAGAACAACTCCCCTTGATCATGAGGGGGGAATGGAGTCTGAATCAAGAGTGCAAGAGCAGCACCAAGAGGATTCAGGTCATCATGATCAAGAGGTGAGACAAGAAGTAGAAAATGTTCCTCAGGTCGGTGTGAATGAGCAGGGAGAGGTTCATGATCCAGAGGAGGTGAGTGAGACAGAAACAGAGGTTCAAGCAGAGGTTCAAGCTGAGGATCAGGTTCAGGTTTTGCGAAGGAGCACAAGGATAAAGAGGGATGCTTCCAACTGGGTAAACACGAGAGTGTACTACAATGCCCAGGCTGTGGAGCATCCTTCTCAAGCCGTATGTTCCTTTGCAGAATATCCAGAAGAGCACATGGTGTTTATGTGTAACTTGGATGAGAATGAGATACCAAGATCTTATGAAGAAGCTATTGAGCACAAGGTTTGGAGAGATTCAGTAGGAGATGAAAGGGATGCAATGATCAGGAATGATACTTGGTATGAGAGTGAGTTACCTAAAGGGAAGAAGGCAGTTTCAAGCAGATGGATCTTCACCATCAAGTATCTTGCAAATGGGGAGATAGATAGGCGCAAGACTAGGCTAGTTGCAAGAGGATTTACACAGACTTATGGGGAAGATTACATTGATACTTTTGCACCAGTGGCCAAGCTTCACACAATTCGAATTGTGTTATCCATTGCAACAAACTTGGAGTGGGATTTGTGGCAAATGGATGTGAAGAATGCTTTCTTGCAAGGTGAACTTGAAGATGAAGTATACATGCATCCACCTCCTGGTCTTGAGCATCTAGTAAAGCCAGGGAATGTTTTGAGATTGAAAAAAGCAATATATGGGTTGAAGCAGTCACCTAGAGCTTGGTACAGGAAGCTGAGTACAACACTCAATGGGAGAGGCTTTAGGAAGTCTGAACTAGATCACACTCTCTTCACCTTGACAGGACCTTCAGGGAGCATTGTGATTCTAGTATATGTGGATGATTTGATTATCACAGGAAGTGATAAGGCAGGGATTCAGGCCACTAAGGTGTTGAGATGTGTTGAGGTATATGTGAAGGCATTGAGGAGTTAAGGACATGAGAAAGCTAAGGAGTGAAAGGAAAGGGAGTGAAGAGTGAGCTAAGGCATGGTATGGACGGGCCATCCGTACACTGACCGTACCAAGGTAAAACTAGGATGGTAACTTCACCGAGTAACTCGTATGGACCGAGGTGAAGTTACACTTGACCAAAAGCTTATCCAGACGTTGGAGTGGATAAGGGAGGCGCGGCTTGACAGCTAGGACAGGCTGGCAAGGGCTGGAAAGGAAGAGCATCTTGGACTTGGATCAGGAAGATGCCCGAACGTGTGAGGACAGTCATTGGCCGGTTCAAACAAAAGCAAAGGCTCCTCCCTTGACCTCACATGCTTATCTACTCTTGTGTTTCGAAAACCCTAATGTCTAGAACAATATAAATATGTAACCTCACTCATTAATAAAGCCAGACAGTTCTGAGTCTCTCTCTAATCTCTTAAGGCACCATGATTCTCTCTTAGACACTAAACAGCTCTCAAGTCTCTTAATCTTTCACAATCTCTTTCTAATCTCTACTTAAACTCTCACTTATACTCTAGTTACTCTAAGGATCTCTAAATCTCATATGGTATCAGAGCCAGGTTCATTAGGATCTGGGGTTTGATCTTTAGAGATTTACAAGCTGAAGGCTTTGAAGCTACACGCGAGTGGCTTTGAAGGTGTTTGGGCTGTGCTACGTTCGGTGTGTGTGTGCGATCCTAGACTCAAGATTGGTGTGTGTACGTGATTCAAGACTCAAGATTTCATCAGATTCAAGTTGTTCAAGTCAAGCTAAGCAAAGATGGAACATGGTATGAACATGAGGATGAAGGTAGCGGTTACTTTCAAAGGTAACAACTATCTTGTGTGGTCTCGGATGGTGAAGACTGCTGTGGGAAGTAAGGGTTTGTGGGGGCACATCACAACAGGGGAGGCTCCGAAACTCATTACTCAGGGAGGAGATCAAGAAGAGGTCTCCAATGAAGCGGCTGTTGAGAAATGGCAACAAGAAGACATGCTGGTGATGACGGTTCTACACGCATCCTTGGATCCAGCTATCTTAGATGCCTACAGCTACTGTGAGTCAGCCAAAGAGCTGTGGGACACGCTGAAGAAGGTGTATGGGAACATCTCCAACCTCAGCCGTGTGTTTGAAGTAAAGCAAGCTATCAACCGTCTAGTGCAAGAGGATATGGAGTTCACTAAGCACTTGGGAAGGTTCAGGTCCTTATGGTCAGAACTGGAGATGCTGAGGCCGAGCACAACTGATCCTGATCAGCTGAATGAGAGGCGTGAGCAAGATAAGGTCTTTGGGCTGCTTCTCACGCTGAACCCGGCCTACACTCAACTCATCCAGCACATGTTGAGAGCTGACAAGCTTCCGGACCTTGAGGATGTGTGTGCGCAAATCCAAAGGGAGCAGGGGTCTATGGGGTTGTTTGGAGGAAAGGGGGAGCTCTCTCTTGCCAATCAAGCAGCTCATGAGGACTTGACCGAAGCTCCACAAGCAAACAAGGCATCTCACGGGAAGTATGAGGACAGGAAGTTCAATGGCAACTGTGATCATTGCAAGAAGCATGGTCATAAGAAGAGCCAATGCTGGATACTACACCCACACCTCAAGCCGGCCAAGTTCATGAAGGAGCGTGAGGGAAGGGAAAATGTGACTGAAGGATCAAGTGGAGCTGGCACCATCAAGACAAGTGAAGTGGATGGTCATGGAGGCAATGATGGGAATGGGAAGTCTCTGGTGGCTTACACAGGCGCCTCAAGCTCACGCAGCAATGATGACTACATCAGGAGATCAGACCTTGATGCGCTCTTCAAAATGCTAAAGGAAAACGGTAACACTTATGGTTATTCCTTTGGAGCATCTATGATTGCATATAAGGATGATCACTTGATTAGAGAACTAGTAGAACGGTTAGAGGCTAGGAATGAGTATAGATGTGCACACATTGCTAGAAATGATAGGATGCATTCATCACTTAGTAATCTATGTCATAATGCTAAACGAGTAGATAAACCATTGATTGTTGATTCTGGTGCATCACATCATATGATAAGTGATGAGAAACTGATTAAGGATATAGAACCTACTCATGGACATGTGATGATAGCAAATGGAGATAAGATACCTATTAAGGGAATAGGAAAGCTTAAGTTGTTTAACAAAGAATCTAAAGCCTTTTACATGCCTGAATTCACATCAAACCTATTATCTGTAAAGAAATGTACTAATGATTTACAATGCAATGTTATCTTTAGTCCTAATGATGTGAAGTTTCAGGATATTGAGAGCAGCAGATTGATTGGGAAAGGGGTGACTAAAGGAGATCTCTATATGCTTGAAGAACTCACTTCTGTTCCTGATTATAGTTGCTCGTTTACTTCTGCTTCTTTGTTGAATAAACATGCATTGTGGCATGCTAGAGTAGGACACCTGTTGAGATGAGAGGATAGAGAGAAGATACATTGATAGAGGAAGAGTATTTGGGCTGTCAGTTGTTAAGTTGGTGATCAGGAAGTGTTAACTTTTAGAGTTTTACTGTGGTAACTTTATTTTAACCACAGTAACTACTTGGGGAAGTTATCTGATGGACTGAGAAGGTAACTTAGTGAAGAGAGGAGAGGAAACTCGACCAAAGAGGATAAGGGAGGATAAGGAAGGATAAGGGAGCACTTTGACAGCCTGTATGATGCTGGAAAGGAGAGGATGCTTTTACACTAGTGCAAGCATGTGAGAAAGCACAGCCAAGTGATTTAAAAGGAGTTCCAGCCTGTCCTTTGACTCCACATGCTTATGGATTTCGAAATTCACTTAATCAGCCTTATCTCTTCTTATATAGTTTGTATCTGATACATTAAATTATTTAATGGAGTTTTGAGTCCCTCTCTCTTGTTCTTATTCTCTCTAGAACTCTTAATCTCCTAAACATTATACAAATCACACAGATTAATTATTAAACACACTACAAACACAAAAGTGTTTATGGTATCAGAGCCAGGTTCCGCAAAGGGGAGAGTGTGTTTGATTATGATTTTCGAAATCTGAGTTTCTTGAGGTGTTCTTGGTGTTCTTGATGTGTTCTTGGTGTTTTTGGTGTGCTTGAGATCGAATTGAGTCTGTGGAGAGTTTCTGATGGATTCAAACGAGTTAAGCATGGTGGAGGAGATAAGATCAAGAAGTGAAGAGAAGAAAGAGAGAGAAAACGAGTGTGCTTGGTCAAGCTGGATAAAGACAGCTTTTGAAAGCTGTGGGATTTGGAGTAATCATGAAAAGGAAGAACCTTTAAAGGTGAGAGCTGCTGAGAAAGATCAGACATCAAGGTTGGAGGAGATTCAAGTAAAGGTGGAACCTTTAAAGGAGGTAGCTGCTGAAGAAGGTCAGACAGCAAGGTTGGAGGTTCATGAAGCCAAGGGCGTGATCTATAGTCTAAGAAAAGGGAAGAACGAGTTGTATCAGCTTGTGGAGAGGCTGAGAGAAGTAGAATCAGAGTTGAGTATGGTGAAAACTCATACAGCAAGTCCGAGTTGGTATCAAGGAAGGATGAAGCAAGATGTGATCTTTGGCTTTCTTATGGAAGAGATTTGTGAGCTAGTTGAACACATGTGTGATGTGTGGGAGATAAACAAGAAGCCAGATAGATGGAAGAGAGGTACAAGCTGCAAGAAGGGAAAGTTGAGAAAACTTTCTAAGATGTGGGTCATGATGAGCAGATTATGGAGAAAGGATATCAAGGAGAGTATGCAAGTAGGAGAATGCTTGTACTCAGCTTACATTGGAGAATCTGTAGAGAGCAGTGGGGTTATGAGGAAGCTAGAGACCAAAGGAGCGGATGAGCCTGTCACAAAGGAGGAATGGGATGAGTTTGTCAAGTATGTGTATGCTTTGGCTACGACCCGGAGACAAGGTGCTCCTGCCAAAGCATCCACATCCAACAAACCTATCATTGTTGATTCTGGAGCAAGTCATCACATGATTAGTGACAGAAGCTTAATGAGTGATGTAAAGAAAGCTACTGGGGGTGTGATGATAGCTAATGGTGATAGGATTCCAATAGAAGGAGTTGGAAAGCTCAAGCTATTTGATAAAGACTCAGATGCCTTCTACATGCCACAGTTTGCTTCAAATCTACTATCTGTGAGGAAAGCCACAATTGATCTTGGCTGTCAAGTAGTATTCAGGCCAGATGATGTTGAGTTCCAAGATTTGAAGACTGCAAAGGTCATTGGGAGAGGAGACAGCAAGATGTTGAGATGAGGTGATGAGGAGTGGATACATTGATAGAGGAAGAGTATTGGGGTGGTCAGTAAGTTTGGGATTTACCACAGTAACTTTAAAGTTACTGTGGTAACTAAGTGAAAGGAAGAGAAGTTACCAGGATGGGTTAAATTGGAGTCTAACTGATGTTAATCCTCTCTTATCTTAAGAAGGACGTGGGAAGAGGATAAGGAAGGGATAAGGGCTTACTTTGACAGCCTGTATGATGCTGGAAAGGAGAGGATGCTTTTTACTAGTGCAAGCATGTGAGAAAGCACAGCCAAGTGATTCAAAAGGAGTTCCAGCCTGTCCATTGACTCCACATGCTTATACATTTCGAAAACCCTTGTTGCTCTCTCTATTAATACTTGTAAACCTCATCAGATATTAATTAATGGAGTTTTTGAGTCTCTCTCTCTCTATTCTTTAAAATCTCTTAATCTCTTTAATATCTTGATCTGATTATCTCTGATTGTTTGAATCATACTCTTAAAACACAAAAGTGTTTATGGTATCAGAGCCAGGTTGTTCAAACAGGGGAGAGTGTGATTTCGTTTTTCATAAAAATCTGAGTGTTCTTGAGTGTTCTTGAGTGTTCTTGGTGTTCTTGAGTTCTGGTCTTTATTATCTGAGTGGTGTGAGATATTCTGATGGATTCAAACTATCTCAACATGGAAATGAAGCACAGATCTAGTACAACCATGGAGCTTGAAGAAGAGAGAGATGGCGATTGGTCAAGATGGGCAAAGAGAGCTTTGGAAAGCTGTGGGTTATGGAGTAGTCATGGAAAGGGGAAACCTTTCATGGAAATGGCTACTGAAGAAGGTCAGACAAGAGGTCTGAAGCTGGGAAATGAAGTTGTTCAAGGAAACACTACAAGGAGTGAGATTGAAGCAACTTTAGGCAAGTCCAAGCTTGTGAGAGTCATTGAGGACAGAGGGGTGATCCGTGGCTTGAGACAAGGAAAGGATGAGTGTTATCAGCTTGTGGGAAGGCTGAGAGAAGTATGGTCAGAGCTAGATGTGGTGAAGACACACACATCAAATCCGAGATGTTGTCAAGAAAGGAGGAAGCAAGATGTGATCTTCAGCTTCCTTATGGAAGAGGTATGTGAGCTTGTTAAATATACATATGATGTGTGGGAAATAAACAGGAAGCCAGAAAGATGGAAGGGAGGTACAAGCTGTAAGAGGGGAAGGTTGAGAAAACTTTCTAAGGAGTGGTTAATGAAGAGAAGAGCATGGAGAAAGGATAGCGAGTCTGAGCACTTAAGTGACAGGATGAGTGTAATCTTGAAGAGAATCAAGGATGTACTTCAGCAGATGGTTATAGGAGAGTGTTCATACTCAGCTTACATGGGAGAGACAGTAGGAGACAGTGCGGACATGAGAGGAATGGATACCAAGAGGGCAGATGAGTTTGTGACAAAGAAGGAATGGGATGAGTTGGTTAAGCATGTGTATGCTTTGGCTACGACCCGGAGTCTGGGTGCTCCTGCCAAAGCATCCACATCTAAACCCATCATCATTGATTCTGGAGCAACACACCACATGATCAGTGACAAGAGACTAATCAGTGAGGTTAAAGCAGCAACAGGGAGTGTCATGATAGCCAATGGTACCAGGATCCCAATAGAAGGAGTGGGAAACCTCAAGCTGTTTGAGAAGAACTCCACTGCCTTCTACCTACCTCAGTTTACATCCAATCTAATCTCAGTTAAGAAGGCTACAGTTGATCTGGATTGTCAAGTGGTTTTCAGACCAAATGAAGTTGAGTTCCAGGATTTAAAGACTGGAAGAGTTATTGGCAGAGGAGACAGCAAGCATCAGCTCTATCATCTCCAAACAACTGAGGCGCCTAGTCTTGTGGAGTCTGTGTGTTTAAGCAGCACAACGGATAGATGTGATAATCTCACATGGCATGCAAGGCTGGGACATCCTCATGCCAAGGCAATTGAACTGATTCTACCAAGTATGGCGTTCAATCACTTGGAGTGTGAAGCCTGTATACTTGGAAAGCACTGTAGGACGGTCTTCCCAACATCAGAGACCAGATATGAGAATTGCTTTGATCTGGTGCATTCAGACGTGTGGACAGCTCCCTGTATGTCTAGAGACAGCCATAAGTACTTTGTGACCTTCATTGATGAGAAGTCCAAGTACACATGGATCACCATGATTCCCTCCAAAGACAGAGTCCTGGAAGCCTTCATGAACTTCCAAGCATATGTTACTAACCAGTACAATGCCACTGTGAAGATTCTGAGGTCTGATAATGGAGGAGAATACACTAGCAATGCTTTCAAGAGTCATCTTGCAAAGCATGGGATTGTGCAACAAACTAGCTGTCCTTACACACCACAACAAAATGGGGTGGCTGAGAGGAAGAACAGACATTTGATGGAGGTTGCGAGATCAATAATGTTCCACATGAATGTCCCTAAGAAGTTTTGGAGTGATGCTGTTCAGACTGCTTGCTATCTCATCAATAGAGTGCCAACACGTGTCTTGAAGAAACTGTCTCCCTTTGAAGTATTAAACAAGGCCAAGCCACACATAGATCATTTGAGAGTCTTTGGGTGCTTATGTTATGTGATGATTCCCGGAGAAAGAAGGAACAAGCTAGAAGCAAAGAGTACTAAAGCTATGTTCATTGGGTACTCAATCACTCAGAAAGGGTACAAGTGCTATGATCCAGCAACCAGGAGAGTGTTGGTGTCTAGAGATGTTAAGTTCATAGAGACCAAGGGGTATTATGAAGAAAAGAATTGGAAAGACTTGGAAGATCTGTCTCAAGAACCAAGAAACATGGCAGAGAATCTGAGGAACATATTGGAAAGGCTTGGGGTAAACATGTCCCATGATAAGGTTAGAGAACCTGAAAGAACAACTCTCCTTGATCATGAGGGGGGAAATGAGTCTGAATCAGGAGTGCAAGAGCAGCACCAAGGGGATTCAGGTCATCATGATCAAGTGGTGACACAAGAAGTAGAGAATTTTCCTCAGGTCAGTGTGGATGAGCAAGGAGAGGTTCATGATCAAGAGGAGGTGAGTGAGACAGAACCAGAGGGTCACGCAGAGGTTCATACTGAGGAACAGGTTCAACCATTGAGGAGGAGCACACGGATAAAGAGGGATGCTTCCAACTGGGTAAACACGAGAGTGTACTACAATGCCCAGGCTGTGGAGCATCCTTCTCAAGCTGTGTGTTCCTTTGCTGAGTTTCCAGAGGAGCATCATGCCTTTATGATTAGTCTGGATGAGAGTTATGTACCAAGGACTTATGAAGAAGCTATGTTAGACAAGGAATGGAAAGAATCAGTGGGAGCTGAAGCAGGTGCTATGATCAAAAATGATACATGGTATGAGAGTGAGCTGCCTAAGGGAAAGAGGGCTGTATCTAGTAGATGGATCTTCACAATCAAGTATCTAGCAAATGGACAGATTGATAGGAAGAAGACCAGATTGGTTGCAAGAGGGTTTACACAGACCTATGGAGAGGATTACATTGATACCTTTGCACCAGTAGCTAAGCTACATACAGTTCGGATTGTGTTGTCCATTGCAACAAACTTGGAGTGGGATTTGTGGCAGATGGATGTGAAGAATGCTTTCTTACAAGGTGAGCTAGAAGATGAGGTATACATGCTTCCTCCTCCTGGTCTTGAGCATCTAGTAAAACCAGGAAATGTTTTGAGATTGAAGAAGGCAATCTATGGGCTGAAGCAGTCTCCTAGAGCTTGGTACAGGAAGCTGAGTACAACCCTGAATGGCAGAGGATTCAGGAAGTCTGAACTGGATCATACACTCTTCACTTTGGTTACTCCATCAGGGATCATTGTGATACTGGTATATGTGGATGATTTGATTATCACAGGGAGTGATAAGGCTGGGATTAAAGCCACTAAAGAGTTCCTCAAGTCTGTGTTTGACATCAAAGACTTGGGAGAGATGAAGTATTTCTTGGGGATTGAGATATGCAGATCCAAGGAGGGTTTGTTTATGTCTCAAAGGAAGTATACAATGGATATGCTAAAGGAGACTGATGTACTTGGAGGAAAGGTAGCAAAGACACCTCTTGAGGAGGGGTATAAGGTTTTGCGTGAGGGGGAGGTTGAAGAGAAGCAGTTATTTAAGGATCCTAAGCTATACAGGAAGATGGTTGGCAAGTTGATCTACTTGACCATCACACGGCCAGATATATGTTTTGCAGTGAACCAAGTGAGTCAGCATATGCAGGCGCCAAAGGTACATCATTGGAAGATGGTTGATAGGATACTGAGGTATTTGAGTGGCACGCCTGGTCAAGGAGTTTGGATGGGTTGCAATGGCAGTACGGAAGTGGTTGGGTATTGTGATGCTGATTGGGCAGGAGATAGAGTGGACAGGAGATCAACTACTGGATATTGTACATTCATTGGAGGGAACTTGGTTACTTGGAAGAGTAAGAAGCAAAAGGTTATCTCTTGTTCAAGTGCTGAAGCTGAGTATAGAGCCATGTTGAAGCTGACAAACGAGTTGGTGTGGATCAAGGGGATCTTGAAGCATCTAGAGATTGAGCAGAGTACTCCTATGACTATGCATTGTGATAATCAAGCAGCTATCCACATTGCCTCCAACTCAGTGTTTCATGAGAGAACAAAGCACATAGAGGTGGATTGTCATAAGGTGAGGCAGATGATTATCTTAGGAGTGATTATGCCATGTTATACAAGGAGTGAAGATCAGCTTGCAGATGTGTTTACCAAGGCAGCGAGATTGAAGACAATGGAGTCCATACTATCCAGGCTTGGACTCATTGATCTTACTCCCAGGAGCTGAGCCCCTTAACCATGGAGTCTCCACTCTTTTTCCCTCATCAAAGTTTTATCCCAATGGGTTTTCTTTGGTGAGGTTTTTAATGAGGGAGGTCTTCATGGTTTCCAAGCTTGACTTGTTCCACATGGTCAAGCTTGAGGGGGAGTGTTGAGATGAGGTGATGAGGAGTGGATACATTGATAGAGGAAGAGTATTGGGGTGGTCAGTAAGTTTGGGATTTACCACAGTAACTTTAAAGTTACTGTGGTAACTAAGTGAAAGGAAGAGAAGTTACCAGGATGGGTTAAATTGGAGTCTAACTGATGTTAATCCTCTCTTATCTTAAGAAGGACGTGGGAAGAGGATAAGGAAGGGATAAGGGCTTACTTTGACAGCCTGTATGATGCTGGAAAGGAGAGGATGCTTTTTACTAGTGCAAGCATGTGAGAAAGCACAGCCAAGTGATTCAAAAGGAGTTCCAGCCTGTCCATTGACTCCACATGCTTATACATTTCGAAAACCCTTGTTGCTCTCTCTATTAATACTTGTAAACCTCATCAGAAATTAATTAATGGAGTTTTTGAGTCTCTCTCTCTCTATTCTTTAAAATCTCTTAATCTCTTTAATATCTTGATCTGATTATCTCTGATTGTTTGAATCATACTCTTAAAACACAAAAGTGTTTACAAGAATAATCTATACCAGCTCCAATTGGCTAAGATCTCTAAACCCTTTGATTCTATGTGTTTGAGCAGTACTTATGAAAAGATTGATAGTATTACTTGGCATGCTAGATTGGGACATCCTCACGCTCGTGCTATTGAATTGATAATTCCTAATATGTCATTTAATCACTTGGAGTGTGAAGCATGCATATTAGGAAAGCATTGTAGGACTGTTTTTCCAACATCAGAAACTACTTATGAGCATTGCTTTGATCTAGTTCATTCAGATGTGTGGACTGCTCCTTGTTTGTCTAGAGATAGCCAGAAGTACTTTGTGACATTCATTGATGAGAAGTCTAAGTATACTTGGCTTACATTGCTTCCATCTAAAGATAGGGTGCTAGAAGCATTTATGAACTTCCAAGCATATGTATCTAATCAATACAATGCTACTGTGAAGGTACTGAGATCAGATAATGGAGGTGAATACATCAGCAATGCCTTCAAGAGTCATCTAGCCAAGCATGGGATTGTGCATCAGACTAGCTGCCCTTATACACCACAGCAGAATGGTGTAGCTGAGAGGAAGAACAGGCACTTGATGGAGGTTGCTAGATCGATGATGTTTCATGCAAATGTCCCAAAACGTTTTTGGAGTGATGCTGTGCAGACTGCTTGCTATCTCATCAACCGGGTTCCAACCAAGATATTGAAGAATCTGTCTCCATTTGAGGTATTGAACAAGAGCAAACCTGTCATTGAACATCTACGTGTATTTGGGTGTGTGTGCTATGTCATGGTTCCAGGAGAGCAGAGAAACAAGCTGGAGGCAAAGAGTACTAAGGCTATGTTCATTGGTTACTCTATCACTCAGAAGGGGTACAAGTGCTATGATCCTGAAGCAAGGAGAGTGATGGTATCTAGAGAAGTGAAGTTTGTTGAAACAAAAGGTTATTATGAAGAAAAGGAGTGGGAAAATCTGAAGGATTTGTCTCAAGCTCCATCTGATAAGGCAACAATACTGAGAGTGTTGTTAGAGAAGCTTGGGATAGGATTATCCCAGGATCAGGAAACCGGAAGGAGAGAGTCTTCCAATCAGAGTGGTGGAGCTGGAAGAACAACTCCTCTTGATCATGAGAGGGGGAATGGAACTGAATCTGGTGAGCAAGAGCAAAACCAAGAGGATTCAGGTCTTCATGATCAAGATACATCACAAGAAGTTGAGAACAATGAGGTTCAGTCTAGTGGAGAAGTGGATGAGGTTCAGTCTAGTGTAGAAGAACAAGTCAGACCGGCCAGTTCAGAAGAAGAGCAAGTGGAGCCGGCTAGTGTGCAAACTGAAGATCAGGTTCAAGCTTTGAGGAGGAGCACAAGGATAAAGAGGGATCCTTCCAACTGGGTAAACACGAGAGTGTACTACAATGCCCAGGCTGTGGAGCATCCTTCTCAAGCCGTGTGTTCCTTTGCTGAGTTTCCAGAGGAGCATTATGCCTTGATGATTAGTCTGGATGAGAGTTATGTACCAAGGACTTATGAAGAAGCTATGTTAGACAAGGAGTGGAAAGAATCAGTGGGAGCTGAAGCAGGTGCTATGATCAAAAATGATACATGGTATGAGAGTGAGCTGCCTAAGGGAAAGAGGGCTGTATCTAGTAGATGGATCTTCACAATCAAGTATCTAGCAAATGGACAGATTGATAGGAAGAAGACCAGATTGGTTGCAAGAGGATTTACACAGACCTATGGAGAGGATTACATTGATACCTTTGCACCAGTAGCTAAGCTACATACAGTTCGGATTGTGTTGTCCATTGCAACAAACTTGGAATGGGATTTGTGGCAGATGGATGTGAAGAATGCTTTCTTACAAGGTGAGCTAGAAGATGAGGTATACATGCTTCCTCCTCCTGGTCTTGAGCATCTAGTAAAGCCAGGGAATGTTTTGAGATTGAAGAAGGCAATATATGGGCTGAAACAATCACCTAGAGCTTGGTACAGGAAGCTGAGTACAACACTCAATGGGAGAGGCTTTAGGAAGTCTGAATTAGATCACACTCTCTTCACCTTGACAGGACCTTCAGGGATCATTGTGATTCTAGTGTATGTGGATGACTTGATTATCACAGGGAGTGATAAGGCAGGGATTCAAGCTACTAAGGAGTTTCTTAAATCTGTGTTTGACATCAAGGATTTGGGAGAGATGAAGTATTTTCTGGGCATTGAGATATGCAGATCAAAGGAGGGTTTGTTTATGTCTCAAAGGAAGTATACTATGGATATGTTGAAGGAGACTGATGTGCTTGGAGGAAAGATAGCCAAGACACCTCTCGAGGAGGGATATAAGGTTCTGCGTGAGGGGGAGGTTGAAGAGAAGCAGCTGTTTGAGGATCCTAAGCTATACAGGAAGATGGTTGGCAAGCTGATCTACTTGACCATCACTAGGCCAGATATATGCTTTGCGGTGAATCAAGTGAGTCAACATATGCAGGCGCCAAAGGTCCATCATTGGAAGATGGTTGATAGGATACTGAGGTATTTGAGTGGCACGTCTGGTCAAGGAATTTGGATGGGTTGTAATGGCAGTACAGAAGTGGTTGGATATTGTGATGCTGATTGGGCAGGAGATAGAGTGGACAGGAGATCAACTACTGGGTATTGTACATTCATTGGAGGGAACTTGGTTACTTGGAAGAGTAAGAAGCAGAAGGTTATCTCTTGTTCAAGTGCTGAAGCTGAGTATAGAGCCATGTTGAAGCTGACAAACGAGTTGGTGTGGATCAAGGGGATCTTGAAGCATCTAGAGATTGAGCAGAGTACTCCTATGACTATGCATTGTGACAATCAAGCAGCTATCCACATTGCCTCCAACTCAGTGTTTCACGAGAGAACAAAGCACATAGAGGTGGATTGTCATAAGGTGAGGCAGATGATTATCTTAGGAGTGATTCTGCCATGTTATACAAGGAGTGAAGATCAGCTTGCAGATGTGTTCACTAAGGCAGCAAGATTGAAGACAATGGAGTCCATACTATCCAGGCTTGGACTCATTGATCTTACTCCTAGGAGCTGAGGCCCTTGACCATGGAGTCTCCACTCTTTTTCCCTCATCAAAGTTTTATCCCAATGGGTTTTCTTTGGTGAGGTTTTTAATGAGGGAGGTCTTCATGGTTTCCAAGCTTGACTTGTTCCACATGGTCAAGCTTGAGGGGGAGTGTTGAGATGAGAGGATAGAGAGAAGATACATTGATAGAGGAAGAGTATTTGGGCTGTCAGTTGTTAAGTTGGTGATCAGGAAGTGTTAACTTTTAGAGTTTTACTGTGGTAACTTTATTTTAACCACAGTAACTACTTGGGGAAGTTATCTGATGGACTGAGAAGGTAACTTAGTGAAGAGAGGAGAGGAAACTCGACCAAAGAGGATAAGGGAGGATAAGGAAGGATAAGGGAGCACTTTGACAGCCTGTATGATGCTGGAAAGGAGAGGATGCTTTTACACTAGTGCAAGCATGTGAGAAAGCACAGCCAAGTGATTTAAAAGGAGTTCCAGCCTGTCCTTTGACTCCACATGCTTATGGATTTCGAAATTCACTTAATCAGCCTTATCTCTTCTTATATAGTTTGTATCTGATACATTAAATTATTTAATGGAGTTTTGAGTCCCTCTCTCTTGTTCTTATTCTCTCTAGAACTCTTAATCTCCTAAACATTATACAAATCACACAGATTAATTATTAAACACACTACAAACACAAAAGTGTTTAACACCCTCATGTTAAAGCTTTGAACTTAATGGTACCAGGTGTTGTGTTTGAAAACAAAAATTGTGAAGCTTGCATTTTAGGCAAGCATTGTAGAACTGTGTTTCAAAAGTCTACTACTGTTTATGAGAATTGCTTTGATCTAGTTCATTCAGATGTATGGACTGCCCCTTGCTTATCTAGAGATAGCTATAAGTATTTTGTCACATTCATTGATGAAAAATCCAAATACACCTGGTTAACCTTAATTCAGACCAAAGATAGGGTACTTGATGCATTTAGGAACTTTCAAACGTATGTGACTAACCATTATCATGCTAAGATTAAAATTTTGAGATCAGATAATGGAGGAGAGTACACAAGCAATGCATTCAAGCAGCACTTATCACAATATGGGATTCTACATCAAACAAGCTGTCCGTATACTCCACAGCAAAATGGAGTGGCTGAGAGGAAGAATAGGCACCTCATGGAAGTAGCAAGGTCACTTATGTTTCAGAGTAACGTCCCAAAGAGATTTTGGAGTGATGCAGTTGCCACTGCTTGTTACTTGATCAATAGAACTCCAACCAAGATTCTGAATGAGAAGGCTCCATTTGAAGTTCTAAACAAGTACAAGCCAGTTCTTGATTACTTGAAAGTCTTTGGATGTCTATGCTTTGTGCTCAAACCAGGAGAGATGCGCAACAAGCTAGAAGCAAGAAGTACTAAGGCTGTATTCATAGGATACTCAGCTACACAGAAAGGATACAAGTGCTATGATCCTATAGCAAGAAGAGTACTTGTATCTAGAGACGTGAAGTTCTTAGAAGATAGAGGGTACTATGTAAAATCTTTAGAGAATCTGAGTTCTATATGAA
This sequence comes from Brassica napus, assembly GCF_020379485.1. Lineage (NCBI taxonomy): Eukaryota > Viridiplantae > Streptophyta > Magnoliopsida > Brassicales > Brassicaceae > Brassica > Brassica napus. The sequence goes on from NW_026014917.1 coordinate 684,935, forward strand.
AGAGTAGTATGATTTAGGTTGAGTAGAGAAAGGATTAGTGACTAATGGAGAATCATTATGGAAATGTGTAGAGAGATTGATAGGATAGAACTGTCTGATTTATTATTATGGAGAGACTACATATTTATATGGATCAGCATACAAGGGTTTTGTAATAGTGAAAGCAAATCCTAAAGACTAAGCATGTGTAGTCAAACCAAGAAGGGGCGCGCCTCATTTGAATGAACGGAGGTGAGGCTTTACACGCTTGATGCCAAAGGCATCTTTGCCCAGATGCTCCTTTTGACTTTACAGCTAGGAACAGCTTGAGCCGCGTCTCAACCTTATCCTCTAACGGTCATATCCTAAAGCCTCTTCCTCTTGTAGAGTCATCGGCCACTTTAGGATAGATGTGAGCTTTGCCTTCCCTCCCAAGGTACCTAAGTTGTACGGCCTTTGTCCTATCCGTACACTTCTTCTTAACTTCACACAACTACTCCATCTCTTCCTTTGACCTCTCTTCTCATGTAAACCCTTGATCCTTTCACTTAATCATCTCCATAACTTAACACTCCCCCTCAAGCTTAGCTTTGTGAAAGTCTAAGCTTGGACAGCCATGAGATCTTCCTCATTAAAAACCTCACCAAGGAAAACCCATTGGGACAAAACCTTGATGAGGGAAAAAGAGTAAAGACCTCACAGCCAAAGGGGATCAGCTCCTTCTCTTCCCAAGATCAATGAGGCCCAACCTGATGTGAATGGACTCCATTGTCTTCTGTCTTGCAGCCTTGGTGAACACATCAGCCAACTGATCTTCACTCCTTGTGTAACATGGCAAGATGACTCCTAGGATGATCATCTGCCTCACCTTGTGGCAATCAACTTCAATGTGCTTGGTTCTCTCATGGAACACCGAGTTGGATGCAATGTGGATAGCTGCTTGGTTATCACAATGCATTGTCATTGGTGTGGCTTGATCAATCTCTAAATGCTTCAAGATGCCTTTGATCCACACCAGCTCGTTGGTAAGCTTCAGCATAGCTCTATACTCAGCTTCTGCACTTGAGCAAGAGACCACCTTCTGCTTCTTACTCTTCCATGTAACCAAGTTGCCTCCAATGAATGTGCAATAGCCTGTGGTTGATCTCCTGTCTGCTCTATCACCAGCCCAATCCGCATCACAGTATCCAACCACTTCAGTGCTCCCATTGCAACCCATCCATACTCCTTGATCAGGTGAGCCGTTGAGATACATCAAGATCCTCTCCACCATGCGCCAATGATGTTCCTTAGGCACTTGCATGTGTTGACTCACCTGATTCACAGCAAAACAAATGTCAGGTCTAGTTATGGTAAGGTAAATCAATTTACCAACTAGTTTTCTATAGAGTTTAGGATCCTGATAAGGTTTGCTGTCTTCAATCTCCCCCTCTCGTGGGACTTTGTAGCCATCCTCCATAGGCATCCTTGCTGTCTTGCCTCCATAAGCACCTGCACCTTTCAAAAGATCAAGTGTATACTTCCTTTGGGACATGAATAAACCTTCCTTGGATCTACATATCTCAATTCCAAGAAAGTATTTCATTTCTCCCAAGTCTTTAATCTCAAACATGGATTTAAGGAACTCCTTGGTTGCTATGATACCTTCCTTATCACTTCCTGTGATGATGATATCATCAACATACACAAGGAGTGCAATCATACCTGAGGGAGTTGTGAGTGTGAAGAGAGTGTGATCTAGTTCAGACTTCTTGAAGCCTCGGCCATTGAGAGTAGTGCTCAGCTTGTTGTACCAAGCTCTTGGTGATTGCTTCAGCCCATAGATAGCTTTCTTCAATCTCAACACATTTCCTCTCTTTACTAAGTGTTCAAGGCCTGGAGGTGGATGCATATACACTTCATCCTCAAGTTCACCTTGTAAGAATGCATTCTTCACATCCATTTGCCATAACCCCCATCCAAGATTCACAGCCAAGCTTAATACAATCCGGATTGTGTGTAGTTTAGCTACTGGTGCAAAGGTTTCTATGTAATCTTCTCCATAGGTTTGAGTGAAACCTCTTGCAACTAGCCTTGACTTCTTTCTCTCAATCTTTCCATCAGCCTTATACTTGATTGTGAATATCCATCTACTAGTCACAGCCTTCTTCCCTTTTGGTAACTCACTCTCATACCATGTATCATTCTTGATCATGGCTCCTGCCTCAGCTCCAACTGATTCCTTCCACTCCTTGTCTTGTATTGCCTCTTCATAGCTTCTTGGGACATAACCCTCATCCAGATTTACCATAAACGCGCAATGTGCTTTAGGATATTGAGCAAAGGAGCACACAGCTTGAGAAGGATGCTCCACTGCTTGGGCATTGTAGTACACTCTCGTGTTTACCCAAGAGGAAGGATCCTTCCTCACTCTTGTGCTTCTCCTCAATTCTGGTTGTTGAACTCTCACTGCTTGCTCTTGAACATCCAGTTCTTCTTCTACATCCTCAACTGATGCTTCTACTTCTCTTTGTTCCTGCTCACCGTGATTGTGAGAGCCTGAACTCATCTCCCTTTGTTCCTGATTCAAGCCGGCTCCATCTCCATCTCGGCCTAAACTTGTCTCCATTCTTTCCTCATTCAAGCCGGCTCCTTCTTGACCACTTTCTTGAACTTCAGGCTCATTTCCCCCCTCACAATCATGGTGAGAGTCTCCATGTTGTTCCCTTTGACCAGAGTTCTGATCCTGGGACATCTTGATTCCTAGCCCCTCTAGGATAATCCTTAACACCCCAGCCTTATCTGAGGTGAGATCCTTCAAGTCTTCCTGATTCTTCTCATCGTAATACCCACGGGATTCAATGAATTTTACATCTCTAGATGTAAGTACTCTTCTTGTGACAGGATCATAACATCTATAACCCTTTTGAGTGGTTGAATACCCAATAAACATGGCTTTGGTGCTTCTAGCTTCAAGCTTGTTGCGCAGCTCTCCCGGGATCAACACATAACACAAGCATCCAAAGATTCTCAAGTAATCTAGAACTGGCTTGTGTTTGTTCAATACCTCAAATGGAGCGTGATCATTCAATACTTTGGTAGGAGTCCTGTTGATCAGATAACATGCTGTGGAGACAGCATCACTCCAAAACTTCTTGGGAACATTTGCTTGAAGCATGAGAGACCTTGCCGTTTCCATTAGATGCCTGTTCTTTCTCTCAGCCACACCATTTTGCTGAGGGGTATATGGGCAACTAGTTTGATGAAGTATTCCATGCTGAGCTAGGTGCTGCTTGAACGCCAAGCTTGTATACTCTCCTCCATTATCTGATCTAAAAATTTTAATCTTTGCATGATAATGGTTAGTCACATAAGCTTGAAAGTTTTTAAATGCATCAAGTACCCTATCTTTGGTTTGAATTAAGGTTAACCAGGTGTATTTGGATTTTTCATCAATGAATGTGACAAAGTATTTATAATTATCCCTTGACAAACAAGGTGCAGTCCACACATCAGAATGAATCAAATCAAAGCAATTTTCATAAACTGTTGAAGATTTTGGGAACACATTCTTACAATGCTTGCCTAAGATACAAGCTTCACAATCTTTATTCTCATAAATAACACCTGGTACCATCAAGTTCAAAGGTTTAGCATGAGGGTGACCTAGTCTAGCATGCCACAATGCATTCTTATTCAAACTAGAGACAGAATCAGAAGCAAATGTAAATGAACAACAATGATTAGGAACAGAAGTAAGATCTTCAAGTAAGTAAAGTTCTCCTTTAGTAACTCCTTTCCCAATCACCTTGCTGCTTTTAATATCCTGAAACTTTACATCATTAGGACTGAATATAACATTGCATTGTAAGTCAGTAGCACATCTCTTAACCGACAATAGATTAGATGTAAACTCAGGCATATAGAAGGCTTTAGATTCTTTTTCAAATAACTTAAGTTTTCCTATCCCTTTTATGGGAATTTTATCACCATTAGCAATCATTACATTTCCATTTGCAGGCTCAATATCCTTAATCAATCTAGTGTCACTTATCATGTGATGAGATGCACCAGAGTCAACTATCAATGCTTTAGACCTATTACTAGCAGTGTGAGCTTGATAAGGAATCCTAGCCTGTTTACAATCCTTCCTTAAGTTGATGAATGCATTTTCAATCCTAGTACTTCTAGAATCACTTTCAATACTATCAGTTATGTTATCAATCAGGGATGCACCAAATGAATAACCATAGTTGATACTACTTTTGTTACCATTTTCTTTGAGCATCTTGATGAGGGCGTCCATGTCTGATCTCCTGATGTAGTCATTGTTGCTTGGCCCTCCTGTGTAAGCCACAAGTGACTTCCCATGACTCACATCACACGTATCTCCTTCATTTGCCCTGCTTGATGAACCAGCCCCTGAGGAGCTCTCGGTCATGTGTGCCCTTGCTTCTTTTTCTTTCAAGAACTTAGCCGGCTTTAGGTGAGGATGAAGGATCCAGCACTGACTCTTCTTGTGCCCATACTTCTTGCAGTGATCACAGTTCCCATTGAACCTCTTGTCCTCATACTTGCCATGAACCGCCTTGTTTGCTTGAGGAACTTCATTCTGATCGGTTTGAGCAGCTTGATTTGCCAATGAGAGACCTCCTTTGCCTCCAAACAATCCAATGGAGCCTTGCTCTTTCTGAATCTGTGAGCATACATCCTCAAGATCAGGGAGCTTATCAGACCTTAACATGTGCTGAATGAGACCGGAGTAGGCAGGACTCAGCGTGAGTAGTAACCCAAACACCTTGTCTTGCTCGCGTCTCTCATTCAACTGATCTGGATCGGTTGTGCTTGGCCTCAACATCTCTAGCTCGGACCACAAAGCCCTGAATCTCCCCAAATGTTTGGTGAACTCCATGTCTTCTTGCACTAGGTTGTTGATGGCTTGCTTCACCTCAAAGACCCGGCTCAGGTTTGAAGTGTTCCCATACACTTTCTTCAAAGTGTCCCACAGCTCCTTGGCTGTCTCACAGTAGCTGTATGCCTCCAGTATCGCCGACTCCAACGACCCATGAAGAACAGACATAACTACCATGTCCTCTTGCTGCCACTTTTCTACAGCTTCACTTGAGGCCTCTTCTTGGCCTTCTCCTTGAGTAATGAGCTTTGGAGCTTCACCAGTTGTAACATGACTCCACAAGCCCTTACTTCCAACGATGGTCTTCACTAGCCGAGACCAAACCAGGTAGTTGTTCCCCTTAAAGGTAATCGCCACCTTCATCTTCATGTTCTCCATCTTTACAGCTTGACTTCAAAAGCTTGAGATAGACAGAACCTTGAATCAACGAATCTTGTGAGAACTGATCTGAACTTGTCTAGAACCCACACACGCACCAAGATGTACACCTTTGAGCTTTGATCTTCCACGGATGGCTTCAAAGCTACAAACTTGTTTCTCAACGCTTCAAAACTAGAACTCAAATCCTTTGGAACCTGGCTCTGATACCATAAAATCTTTAGAGAATCTGAGTTGTATATGAAAGAGTAGTATGATTTAGGTTGAGTAGAGAAAGGATTAGTGACTAATGGAGAATCATTATGGAAATGTGTAGAGAGATTGATAGGATAGAACTGTCTGATTTATTATTATGGAGAGACTACATATTTATATGGATCAGCATACAAGGGTTTTGTAATAGTGAAAGCAAATCCTAAAGACTAAGCATGTGTAGTCAAACCAAGAAGGGGCGCGCCTCATTTGAATGAACGGAGGTGAGGCTTTACACGCTTGATGCCAAAGGCATCTTTGCCCAGATGCTCCTTTTGACTTTACAGCTAGGAACAGCTTGAGCCGCGTCTCAACCTTATCCTCTAACGGTCATATCCTAAAGCCTCTTCCTCTTGTAGAGTCATCGGCCACTTTAGGATAGATGTGAGCTTTGCCTTCCCTCCCAAGGTACCTAAGTTGTACGGCCTTTGTCCTATCCGTACACTTCTTCTTAACTTCACACAACTACTCCATCTCTTCCTTTGACCTCTCTTCTCATGTAAACCCTTGATCCTTTCACTTAATCATCTCCATAACTTAACACTATGAAGAAAAGAATCAAGAAGACCTGAAGGACTTGACATCAGACAAGGCCACCACCTTGCGGATCATCCTTGAAGGTCTTGGAATCAGTACATCCCAGGATCCAAGAGATCACACGACTACACCTCCTGAAGTTGGTTCACCATCCCACCTTGATCATGAGGGAGGAGAGGAGCATGAAGAGCCTATGCAAGAGGCTAACCAAGATGATGGAGGAGTAGAGGATGAAGGAGAAGAGAGCATAGGCTCTGATGGTCATGGGCATGATCATGGTGTGATACAAACACCTTCTCAAAACGAAGTGGTAGAAGAACAACAGGAAGAAGAACCGGTTGTGCAACCACTAAGAAGGAGTACAAGGATAAGGAAGGATCCTTCTAGCTGGGTAAACACGAGAGTGTACTACAATGCCCAAGCTGTGGAGCATCCTTCTCAAGCCGTGTGCTCCTTTGCTCAATATCCAGAAGCACATTGTGCCTTCATGGTAAACTTGGATGAGAATCACATCCCAAGAAGCTATGAAGAGGCAATGAAGGATAAGGAATGGAAGGAATCAGTAGGAGCTGAGGCAGGAGCTATGATAAAGAATGATACATGGTATGAGAGTGAACTACCAAAAGGGAAGAAGTGTTGAAATGAGTTGATCAATATGGGAGAAGATGGCTTAAGGAGTTGGGAATGAGATAGTGTGAAGGCAAAGAGAGGGAGAGCTTGGGAATGATCAGGCCGTACAAGGCCGTACCGGCCGTACCATCCGTACGGTCCGGATCAATCCAACACTCGACCAAGAAGAGGAGTTACTGCGTGAAAGGAGTAAACGGCCAAAGGGATTTACCTTAAGGGAGATGACCGTTTGGATGGATAGAGTGACTGAGCCTTATCCACACAGGCTGGAACAGGCTGTAAAGGCAAAAGGAACCTGGTCCAAGATGCCAAAAACGTGTGACAGCTTCCATTGGATCAATTTTGAATTAAAGCAACCTTATCCTTGACCTCACATGCTTAGGCTCTCTAAAACCCTTGTATCTGATCCTATATATTGTAAACTCTGTCTTGATTAATAAACAACACGATTCCATGAGTCTCTCTCTCTAGTTCATCATGATAATCTCATACATTTTCTCTTAAACACTCTTAACTCTCTCTTAAACTTCTCAATACCTTTCCTATTCTCTAAAATCACATGGTATCAGAGCCAGGTTGGCTGTGGTATTGAGATTTCTTGTTCTTCAGCTTCAGATAAAAGTTATTTCTTGTGAGATTCTAAACAAAGTTCAAGCAAATCAAGATGGGAGGAAACAAGATCATTACGGTTCCGATTTCACTCAAGGGTGGGGGAAACTACCTGTTGTGGTCTAGGCTTGTGAAGACAGCCATTGGGAGGCTAGGGTTATGGGATCACATCACAGATGGAGCTCCAGCACCTGTGGCCAGTGAGGAAGAAGGTGGAAGAGAGCTCGCGGTTGCTGATGGAAAGAAGTGGATTCAAGATGACTTGATGGTGCTATCTGTGCTGCAAGGATCACTTGAAGAACATCTCTTGGAAGCCTACAGCTACTGCGAGACTCCAAAACACCTGTGGGAGGTACTCCAAAAGACTTTTGGGAACATTACCAATCTGAGCCGTGTGTATGAGATCAAGAAAGCTATCAACACGCTGGTACAAGATGGAGAGGAGTTCACCAAGCATTTGGGCAAGTATAGATCGTTGTGGTCTGAGCTTGAATCGTTGAGGCCAAGCACTAATGATCAAGAGCTACTCACGGAGAGGAGGGAGCAGGATCAGGTGTTTGGATTGCTGTTGACGTTGGATCCTCCATTCAATGATGTGATCAAGCACATGTTGAGGATGCCAAATCTACCATCTATGGAGGAAGTGTGTGCGCAACTCCAAAAGGAGGAAGGGTCACTTGGACTCTTCGGAAGCAAGGGAGACTTAGCTCTAGCCAACAAGGCTGAGGAAGGAGCACAAGCCAACCGTGCAGCATACAAGACTGATGAGAGGAAGTATGGTGATGAGAGGAGGTTTGGAGGCAATTGTGATCACTGCAAGAGGTTGGGACACAAGAGGAGCCAGTGCTGGATCCTTCATCCCCATCTCAAACCGGCCAAGTTCAACAAAGACCGAGAAGCCAGAGCTAACCTGTCTACTGAAGCAAGTGAAGCCGGTCCATCAGGAGCAGGCTCAAGTGCACAAGTGGGTGAAAGCGCAGGAAAGGCAATGGCAACTCACTACACGGCCACAAAGAGTTTGGAGCATGAAGTGATTCGCAAATCTGACATTGATGCTCTCATCAAAGCTCTTAAGGAGTCTGGTACATTCGGAAATACTCTTGGTTACTCTTACACTGCTCATATGATGCCTAGGACTGAGAATAGGTTGATAGATATCATTGAGGAATTGAAACTGAGAAATGAATCACCTAGAACTCACCTAGCTAGGGGAATAAAACCATTGATTGTTGACTCTGGTGCATCTCATCACATGATTAGTGATGATAGCTTAATTAAAAACATAGAACCTGCTCATGGACATGTAATGATTGCAAATGGAGACAGAATTCCTATTAAAGGTGTAGGAGACTTAAAGCTATTTGATAAGAACTCTAAGGCATTTTACATGCCTGAATTCACTTCTAATCTCTTATCTGTTAAAAGATGTACCAATGATCTTCAATGCAATGTTATCTTTAGTCCTAACAATGTGACATTTCAGGATATTGAGAGCAATGAGTTGATTGGACAAGGAGTAACCAAGGGGGATCTTTATGTACTTGAGGATATTAACCCCATTTCTAGTTGTTTGCTGAGTTCTGTTTTAAGTAAAGGAGCATTATGGCACTCTAGGCTAGGACATCCACATGTTAGAGCCTTAAGCTTAATGTTACCAGGTGTCATGTTTAAAAATAATGATTGTGAGGCTTGTATCTTGGGAAAACATTGTAAGACTGTGTTTAAAAGATCTACTACTATCTATGATAAGTGTTTTGATCTTGTTCACTCTGATGTATGGACTGCTCCCTGCTTATCTAGAGATAATTACAAGTACTTTGTCACATTTATAGATGAAAAATCTAAATACACCTGGATAACACTCATTAGAACAAAGGATAGGGTTCTTGATGCATTTAAAAACTTCCAAGCTTATGTATCTAACCAGTATAAAGCCAAGATTAAGATTTTCAGGTCTGATAATGGTGGAGAATATACTGGTAATGCATTCAAGAGTCATCTAGCTCAACATGGGATCCTACATCAGACAAGTTGTCCATACACTCCTCAACAGAATGGTGTGGCTGAGAGAAAGAATAGACACCTGATGGAGGTGGCAAGGTCTATGATGTTTCACACAAGCGTGCCTAAAAGATTCTGGAGTGATGCTGTGATCTCGGCTTGTTATCTGATCAATAGGATACCAACCAAGATCTTGGAGGATCAGTCACCTTATGAAGTTCTAAACAGAAGCAAACCGGTGCTGGATCACTTGAGGGTCTTTGGATGCGTGTGCTTTGTACTTGTACCCGGGGAGCTAAGGAATAAGCTAGAAGCAAAGAGCACAAGAGCCATGTTTATTGGCTACTCAACATCACAAAAGGGATACAAATGCTATGATTCAGAAGCCAGGAGAGTTCTGGTGTCTAGAGATGTTAAGTTCTTGGAGGATAAGAGCTTTTATGGAGATAGAAAGTGGGAAGATCTTGAAGATTTGTCTCAACCATCTGATCGAGCTACAAGTCTCAGGCTGGTGCTGGAAGGACTTGGAATCAACATGTCCCAGGATCAGCAACCAACAAAGGCTAATGAAGCTGAAGAATCATCACACCATGATCATGAGGGGGGAAATGAGGCTGAGCCTGAAGATCATGAAGATCAAGACTCAGATGGTCATGATCAAGGTGTGATACAAAACGAGGAAGAACCCATTCAAGAAGTGGAACCAGATGAAGTAGAAGGAGAAGTGGTTCAGCCTACAGTGGTAGAGGTGGAACCAGTTCCATTAAGGAGAAGCACACGGTTGAAGAAGGATGCTTCCAACTGGGTAAACACGAGAGTGTACTACAATGCTCAAGCTGTGAAGCATCCCTCTCAAGCTGTGTGTTCCTTTGCCAGTTACCCAAAGGAACATTGCGCTTTCATTACAAGCTTAGATGAAAGTAGTGTACCAAGGTCATATGAAGAAGCAATGCTACATGAAGATTGGAAAGAATCAGTGGGTGATGAAGCTAATGCTATGATAAAGAATGACACTTGGTTTGAAAGTGAATTACCAAAGGGGAAGAAGGCAGTAACAAGCAAATGGATATTCACTATCAAGTATCTACCTGATGGAACTATTGAGAGAAAGAAGACTAGACTGGTGGCTAGAGGATACACTCAAACATATGGGGAAGACTACATTGATACCTTTGCTCCTGTTGCCAAGCTACATACTATAAGGATTGTATTGTCCCTTGCTGTGAATCTTGAGTGGGAGCTTTGGCAGATGGATGTAAAGAATGCCTTTCTTCAAGGAGAGCTAGAAGATGAAGTGTATATGCATCCCCCACCAGGTCTAGTGCATCTTGTGAAACCTGGAAATGTATTGAGACTCAAGAAGGCCATCTATGGATTAAAGCAATCTCCTAGAGCATGGTACAACAAATTGAGTACTACTTTAAACGGACGTGGGTTCAAGAAGTCTGAACTGGATCACACTCTCTTCACTCTCACTACACCCTCAGGTATCATTTGCCTACTTGTATATGTTGATGACATTATAATAACTGGTAGTGATAAGGCTGGTATAAAAGCCACAAAGGAGTTTTTGAAATCTGTGTTTGAAATCAAAGACTTAGGAGAAATGAAATACTTCCTTGGAATTGAGTTGTGTAGATCTAAGGAAGGATTATTCATTTCCCAAAGGAAGTATACACTTGATCTTTTGAAAGATGCAGGTATACAAGGAGATAAGACAGCAAAGATGCCTCTTGAAGATGGATACAAGATTCCACGTGAGGGGGAGGTTGAAGATAGCAAGGCCTTTCATGATCCAAAGCTATACAGGAAGCTGGTAGGGAAGCTCATCTATCTCACCATCACAAGACCAGACATATGCTTTGCTGTGAATCAAGTGAGCCAGCATATGCAAGTCCCAAAGGAACATCACTGGCGCATGGTGGAGAGACTCCTCTTGTATCTGAACGGGACATCAAGCCTTGGAGTATGGATGGGATGCAACAAGAGTACTGAAGTGGTGGGATATTGTGATGCTGATTGGGCAGGAGATAGAGCAGATAGAAGGTCCACAACCGGCTACTGCACATTCATTGGAGGGAACTTAGTAACTTGGAAGAGTAAGAAGCAGAAGGTGGTCTCATGCTCAAGTGCTGAAGCTGAATACCGAGCCATGCTAAAGCTGACTAATGAGCTTGTATGGATCAAAGGGATACTGAAGCACTTGGAGATTATTCAATCCACTCCAATGACCATGCATTGCGACAACCAGGCTGCTATACACATTGCAACCAACTCAGTCTTCCATGAGAGAACCAAGCATATTGAAGTTGATTGTCACAAGGTAAGGCAGATGATTGTCTTGGGAGTAATCTTGCCATGCTATACAAGGAGTGAGGATCAACTTGCGGATGTGTTCACGAAGGCTGCAAGACAGAAGACTATGGAGTCCATTCACATCAGATTGGGACTCATAGATCTTACACCAAGGAGCTGATCCCCTTAGCCATGAGTTCTTCACTCTTTTTCCCTCATCAAAGTTTTGTCCCAATGGGTTTTCTTTGGTGAGGTTTTTAATGAGGAAGATCTCATGGTTGTTCCAAGCTTAACTAAGATACTAAGTTAAGCTTGAGGGGGAGTGTTGAAATGAGTTGATCAATATGGGAGAAGATGGCTTAAGGAGTTGGGAATGAGATAGTGTGAAGGCAAAGAGAGGGAGAGCTTGGGAATGATCAGGCCGTACAAGGCCGTACCGGCCGTACCATCCGTACGGTCCGGATCAATCCAACACTCGACCAAGAAGAGGAGTTACTGCGTGAAAGGAGTAAACGGCCAAAGGGATTTACCTTAAGGGAGATGACCGTTTGGATGGATAGAGTGACTGAGCCTTATCCACACAGGCTGGAACAGGCTGTAAAGGCAAAAGGAACCTGGTCCAAGATGCCAAAAACGTGTGACAGCTTCCATTGGATCAATTTTGAATTAAAGCAACCTTATCCTTGACCTCACATGCTTAGGCTCTCTAAAACCCTTGTATCTGATCCTATATATTGTAAACTCTGTCTTGATTAATAAACAACACGATTCCATGAGTCTCTCTCTCTAGTTCATCATGATAATCTCATACATTTTCTCTTAAACACTCTTAACTCTCTCTTAAACTTCTCAATACCTTTCCTATTCTCTAAAATCACAAGAAGGCAGTGTCTAGTAGATGGATCTTCACAATCAAATACAAGGCTGATGGACAGATTGAGAGGAAGAAAACTAGACTAGTAGCAAGAGGGTTCACTCAGACATATGGGGAGGATTACATTGAGACATTTGCCCCTGTAGCTAAGCTACACACCATTAGGATTGTTCTAAGCTTGGCAGTTAATCTTGGATGGGGATTGTGGCAAATGGATGTAAAGAATGCATTCTTACAAGGGGAACTTGAGGATGAAGTCTACATGTATCCTCCACCAGGCCTAGAACATCTAGTGAAGAAAGGGAATGTACTGAGGTTAAAGAAAGCTATCTATGGCTTGAAGCAATCACCAAGAGCGTGGTATAACAAGTTGAGCACAACCTTGAATGGACGTGGCTTCAGGAAGTCAGAGTTAGATCACACACTTTTCACCCTCACTACACCCTCAGGTATGGTTGCTCTCCTTGTGTATGTGGATGATATCATTATCACAGGAAGTGATAAGGAGGGTATCAAAGCAACCAAGGAGTTTCTCAAATCCATGTTTGAAATCAAAGATTTGGGAGAAATGAAATACTTTCTTGGAATTGAGATTTGTAGATCCAAGGAAGGGTTATTCATGTCCCAAAGGAAGTATACACTTGATCTTTTGAAAGATGCAGGTGCTTATGGAGGCAAGACAGCAAGGATGCCTATGGAGGATGGCTACAAAGTACCAAGAGAGGGGGAGATTGAAGACAGCAAGCCATTTCATGATCCTAAACTCTATAGAAAACTTGTTGGCAAATTGATTTACCTTACCATCACAAGACCTGACATATGTTTTGCTGTGAATCAGGTGAGTCAACATATGCAGCTTCCCAAGGAACATCATTGGCACATGGTGGAGAGGCTGCTGATGTATCTGAATGGCTCGCCAGATCAAGGAGTCTGGATGGGGTGCAATGGAAGCACTGAAGTGGTGGGCTATTGTGATGCTGATTGGGCAGGAGATAGAGCTGACAGGAGATCAACAACCGGCTATTGCACATTCATTGGAGGCAACTTGGTTACATGGAAGAGTAAGAAGCAGAAGGTGGTCTCTTGCTCAAGTGCAGAAGCTGAGTATAGAGCTATGCTGAAGCTTACCAACGAGCTGGTGTGGATCAAAGGCATCTTGAAGCATTTGGAGATTGATCAAGCCGCGCCTATGACAATGCATTGTGATAACCAAGCAGCTATCCACATTGCCTCCAACTCGGTGTTTCATGAGAGAACCAAGCACATTGAAGTTGATTGTCACAAAGTGAGGCAGATGATCATCCTAGGAGTCATCCTGCCATGCTACACTCGGAGTGAAGATCAGTTGGCTGATGTGTTCACTAAGGCTGCAAGACAAAAGACTATGGAGTCCATTCACATTAGATTGGGACTCATAGATCTTGGGAAGAGAAGGAGTTGATCCCCTAAGTCATGAGGTCTTTACTCTTTTTCCCTCATCAAAGTTTTGTCCCAATGGGTTTTCTTTGGTGAGGTTTTTAATGAGGAAGATCTCATGGCTGTCCAAGCTTAGACTATCACAAAGCTAAGCTTGAGGGGGAGTGTTGAGATGTGTTGAGGTATATGTGAAGGCATTGAGGAGTTAAGGACATGAGAAAGCTAAGGAGTGAAAGGAAAGGGAGTGAAGAGTGAGCTAAGGCATGGTACGGACGGGCCATCCGTACACTGACCGTACCAAGGTAAAACTAGGATGGTAACTTCACCGAGTAACTCGTATGGACCGAGGTGAAGTTACACTTGACCAAAAGCTTATCCAGACGTTGGAGTGGATAAGGGAGGCGCGGCTTGACAGCTAGGACAGGCTGGCAAGGGCTGGAAAGGAAGAGCATCTTGGACTTGGATCAGGAAGATGCCCGAACGTGTGAGGACAGTCATTGGCCGGTTCAAACAAAAGCAAAGGCTCCTCCCTTGACCTCACATGCTTATCTACTCTTGTGTTTCGAAAACCCTAATGTCTAGAACAATATAAATATGTAACCTCACTCATTAATAAAGCCAGACAGTTCTGAGTCTCTCTCTAATCTCTTAAGGCACCATGATTCTCTCTTAGACACTAAACAGCTCTCAAGTCTCTTAATCTTTCACAATCTCTTTCTAATCTCTACTTAAACTCTCACTTATACTCTAGTTACTCTAAGGATCTCTAAATCTCATATAAGGAGTTTCTCAAATCTGTGTTTGACATCAAGGATTTGGGAGAGATGAAGTATTTTCTGGGCATTGAGATATGCAGATCAAAGGAGGGTTTGTTTATGTCTCAAAGGAAGTATACTATGGATATGTTGAAGGAGACTGATGTGCTTGGAGGAAAGATAGCCAAGACACCTCTCGAGGAGGGATATAAGGTTCTGCGTGAGGGGGAGGTTGAAGAGAAGCAGCTGTTTGAGGATCCTAAGCTATACAGGAAGATGGTTGGCAAGCTGATCTACTTGACCATCACTAGGCCAGATATATGCTTTGCGGTGAATCAAGTGAGTCAACATATGCAGGCGCCAAAGGTCCATCATTGGAAGATGGTTGATAGGATACTGAGGTATTTGAGTGGCACGTCTGGTCAAGGAATTTGGATGGGTTGTAATGGCAGTACAGAAGTGGTTGGATATTGTGATGCTGATTGGGCAGGAGATAGAGTGGACAGGAGATCAACTACTGGGTATTGTACATTCATTGGAGGGAACTTGGTCACTTGGAAGAGTAAGAAGCAGAAGGTTATCTCCTGTTCAAGTGCTGAAGCTGAGTATAGAGTCATGTTGAAGCTGACAAACGAGTTGGTGTGGATCAAGGGGATCTTGAAGCATTTGGAGATTGAGCAGAGTACTCCTATGACAATGCATTGTGACAATCAAGCAGCTATCCACATTGCTTCTAACTCAGTCTTTCATGAGAGGACGAAGCATATAGAAGTTGATTGCCACAAGGTGATGTGAGATTTGAGAGCTCTGGCTGTTTATGTGTATGAAAAGCCATTAAAGGCAAAGATAAGGTCTTGAACTAGTTGAATAAGAGGTCTGATGAAACTAGTATGAACTTGAATCAGAAACAAAGAGACTTTGAGAGATTAAGAGATTAGAGACTAAGAAAGGGGTGTGAGATTTAAGGATGTAAATGATTATCTGAGTTTAGAAAGGATTATAGAAGAGAATAAGAGATTAAGAGACAGATTAGAGACTAATGGAGAATCATAATGAAATGAGTATAGAGAGAGATTGTTTAGAACTGTCTGATCTTATTATGAGATGAGGTTACAATATTTATAGAAGAGGCATTAGGGTTACAAGTTAAGAGAAAGCAGCACTAGTCATAAGCATGTGAAGTCAAGACCAAGAGGAGCGTCCCTTTTGAATGAACGGATGGTAAGGCTCACACGCTTGGCCTTTACAGCCTGTCCACGGCCTGGATGGATAAGGCTCGTCCCACCCTTATCCTTAAACGGTCTGATCAGTCTTGAGACCTTCTATGTACTCTAGAGGCTTTACTCACCCATCTCCTTCTTCCTTCATGTTTCCTCAGATGTACGGCCAAGCCCCTGTCCGTACATAGGCCGTACTGTCCGTACTCTTTCCATTACTTGCTTAGCTCTTCCTCTCCTTCTCATAATGACTTCCTCATCTCAACACTCCCCCTCAAGCTTAGCTTTGTGAAAGCCTAAGCTTGGATGGCTATGAGATCTTCCTCATTAAAAACCTCACCAAGGAAAACCCATTGGGACAAAACCTTGATGAGGGAAAAAGAGTAAAGACCTCACAGCCAAGAGGATCAGCTCCTTCCCTTCCCAAGATCAATGAGGCCCAACCTGATATGAATGGACTCCATTGTCTTCTGTCTTGCAGCTTTGGTGAACACATCAGCCAACTGATCTTCACTCCTTGTGTAACATGGCAAGATGACTCCTAGAATGATCATTTGCCTCACCTTGTGGCAATCAACTTCAATGTGCTTGGTTCTCTCATGAAACACCGAGTTGGATGCAATGTGAATGGCTGCTTGGTTATCACAATGCATTGTCATTGGTGTGGCTTGATCAATCTCCAAATGCTTCAAGATGCCTTTGATCCACACCAACTCGTTGGTAAGCTTCAGCATAGCTCTATACTCAGCTTCTGCACTTGAGCAAGAGACCACCTTCTGCTTCTTACTCTTCCATGTCACCAAGTTGCCTCCAATGAATGTGCAATAGCCTGTGGTTGATCTCCTGTCTGCTCTATCACCAGCCCAATCTGCATCACAGTATCCAACCACTTCAGTGCTTCCATTGCAACCCATCCATACTCCTTGATCAGGTGAGCCGTTGAGATACATCAAGATCCTCTCCACCATGCGCCAATGATGCTCCTTAGGAACTTGCATGTGTTGACTCACCTGATTCACAGCAAAACAAATGTCAGGTCTAGTTATGGTAAGATAAATCAATTTGCCAACTAGTTTTCTATAGAGTTTAGGATCCTGATAAGGTTTGCTGTCTTCAATCTCCCCCTCTCGTGGGACTTTGTAGCCATCCTCCATAGGCATCCTTGCAGTCTTGCCTCCATAAGCACCTGCACCTTTCAAAAGATCAAGTGTATACTTCCTTTGGGACATGAATAAACCTTCCTTGGATCTACATATCTCAATTCCAAGAAAGTATTTCATTTCTCCCAAATCTTTAATCTCAAACATGGATTTAATGAACTCCTTGGTTGCTATGATACCTTCCTTATCACTTCCTGTGATAATGATATCATCAACATACACAAGAAGTGCAATCATACCTGAGGGAGTTGTGAGTGTGAAGAGAGTGTGGTCTAGTTCAGACTTCTTGAAGCCACGGCCATTCAGGGTAGTGCTCAGCTTGTTGTACCAAGCCCTTGGTGATTGCTTCAGCCCATAGATAGCTTTCTTCAATCTTAACACATTCCCTTTCTTCACTAAGTGTTCTAGGCCTGGAGGTGGATGCATATATACTTCATCCTCAAGTTCACCTTGTAAGAATGCATTCTTCACATCCATTTGCCATAACCCCCATCCAAGATTCACAGCCAAGCTTAATACAATCCTTATGGTATGTAGTTTAGCTACTGGTGCAAAGGTCTCTATGTAATCTTCTCCATAAGTTTGGGTGAAACCTCTTGCTACTAGCCTTGACTTCTTCCTCTCAACCTTTCCATCAGCCTTATACTTGATTGTGAATATCCATTTACTACTCACAGCCTTCTTCCCTTTTGGTAACTCACTCTCATACCATGTATCATTCTTGATCATGGCTCCTGCCTCAGCTCCAACTGATTCCTTCCATTCTTTATCCATGATTGCTTCTTCATAGCTTCTTGGAATATAGTTCTCATCCAAGTTAACCATGAACGCACAATGTTCTTCAGGGTATTGAGCAAAGGAACACACAACTCGAGAAGGATCCTCCACAGCTTGGGCATTGTAGTACACTCGCGTGTTTACCCAAGAGGAAGGATCCTTTCTAATCCTTGTGCTTCTCCTCAATACAGGTTGTTCTTGCACTTGAACCTGCTCATCTTGTATATGCGGTTCTTGTGCTTCACTGTGATGTTCTTCATCTCCTTGGTCTTGCTCACCTTGATGATGAGAACCTGAGTTGAACTCTTCTCCTTCTTCACTCAAGCCGACTCCTTCTTGGCCATTTTCTTGAGTTTCAGGTTCACTTCCCCCCTCATGATCAAGGTGAGGTGTTTGAGCAGCTCTTCTTGGTTCATTTGAGCTCTCTTCTGGTTGTCCACTTCTTGTGGACTGATCCTGATTCATCTTGATACCAAGACCTTCCAAAATCACTCTTAAGACTCCAGCCTTATCTGATGTAAGATCCCTCAAGTCTTCTTGATTCTTCTCTTCATAGTATCCTCTTTCTTCAATGAACTTCACATCTCTAGATACGAGTACCCTTCTAGCTTCTGGATCATAACACTTATATCCTTTTTGAGTTGTTGAGTAGCCAATGAACATTGCCTTTCTGCTTCTTGCTTCTAGCTTGTTCCTCAACTCTCCTGGTACCAACACATAACACAAGCATCCAAACACTCTCATATATGTCAAAGATGGCTTGCGCTGGTTCAGTACCTCAAACGGTGCTTGATCCTTCAATACCCTTGTAGGTATTCGGTTGATGAGATAGCAAGCAGTAGATACAGCATCACTCCAGAATCTTTTAGGTACATTAGCTTGGAACATTAATGACCGAGCCACCTCCATCAAGTGCCTGTTCTTCCTCTCAGCTACACCATTCTGTTGTGGTGTGTAGGGGCAGCTTGTTTGATGAAGTATTCCATGATGATCTAGATGGCTTTTGAACGCATAGCTTGTGTATTCTCCTCCATTATCTGATCTCAAAATTTTAATCTTAGCATGATAATGGTTAGTCACATAAGCTTGAAAGTTCTTGAATGCATCTATCACCCTATCTTTTGATGGAATTAGTGTTAACCAGGTGTATTTAGATTTTTCATCAATGAATGTGACAAAGTACTTATGATTATCTCTAGAGAAAATAGGTGCAGTCCACACATCAGTATGAATCAAATCAAAGCAATTTTCATAAGCAGTAGATGTTCTTGGAAATACATTCTTACAATGCTTGCCTAAAATGCAAGCTTCACACTTATCATTTTCAAAAACCACACCTGGTAACATCAAGTTTAAAGCCCTCTCATGGGGATGACCTAGTCTAGCATGCCACAATGCATTTTTATTCAAACTAGAAGCAGAAGTAAATGAGCAGTTATGATTGGAAACAGGATCAAGCTTCTCAAGCATATATAACTCTCCCTTTGTAACTCCTTTTCCAATCAGTTGGCTGCTTTCAATATCCTGAAACTTCACATCATTAGGACTGAATATAACATTGCAATTCAAATCAGTAGTGCATTTCTTAACTGAAAGTAGATTTGATGTGAATTCAGGAATGTAAAATGCTCTAGTAGTCTTATCAAATAGCTTTAAGTTTCCTATTCCCTTAATAGGTATCTTATCTCCATTTGCAATCATCACACATCCATTAGTAGGTTCTATGTCTTTAATCAGGTTGGTGTCACTAATCATATGATGAGATGCACCTGAATCTATAATCAATGGTTTGGATGCATTGCTAGCATGATGGCAGATACAATTTGATCTATATGCATTCATCCTAGCATTTCTATCAATGTACTGCTCAATTCCAGCCTTACTATCATTCCTAGCAATCTCAGCCTTACTGTGAGTCATTTCTATAGTCCTAGCAATCATAGAGGCACCAAATGAATACCCATGAATGTTACCATTATCCTTGAGCATTTTGATGAGTGCATCCATCTCGGACCTCCTGATGAAGTCTTGATCATTGCCTCGGGGGTTGATGGCTCCAGTATAAGTCACCAAAGCTTTTCCATTCCCTTCACGGTTGTCCACTTCAGTTCCTCGGTTGGATGGCCCTGCTCCACTTGATCCTTCAGTCATGTGAGCTCTTGCCTCTTTCTCCTTTATGAACTTAGCCGGCTTCAAGTGGGGATGGAGTATCCAGCACTGAATCTTCTTGTGCCCATACTTCTTGCAATGATCACAATTCCCATTGAACTTCTCATACTTGTTGTAGCCAGCTTTGTTGGCTTGAGGAGGTTCTTCACGGTCAGATTGCACAGCATTTGCAAGAGATAAGTCTCCCTTGCCTCCAAACAAGCCTATTGAGCCCTGCTCCCTTTGTATCTGAGCACACACCTCCTCAAGGTCAGGTAATTTCTCGGACCTTAGCATGTGCTGAATGAGACCATTGTAGCTTGCATTCAATGTGAGCAGCAACCCAAAGACCTTGTCCTGCTCACGCCTCTCATTTAGAAGCTCTGGATCAACTGTGCTTGGCCTCAACATCTCCAGCTCAGACCACAATGTCCTGAACCTCCCCAAATGTTTTGTAAACTCCATGTCATCTTGGGTTAACTCGTTGATTGCCTTCTTGACTTCAAACACACGGTTCAGGTTAGAAACATTTCCATACACCTTCTTCAGAGTGTCCCACAGCTCCTTGGCTGTCTCACAGTAGCTATAAGCATCTAGGATAGCCGGTTCCAACGAGGCATGAAGAACTGACATCACTATCATGTCTTCTTGTTGCCACTTCTCCACAACACTCTCCTCGGAGCTCTCTGCGTCACCCTCTTGAGTAATCGCCCTTGGAGCTTCACCAGCTGTGATATGCTTCCACAAACCCTTGCTTCCCACAGCAGTCTTCACCATCCTAGACCAGACTAGGTAGTTGCTTCCTTTGAATGTCACCGCGACCTTCATCTTCAAAACACTTTCCATCTTGAACAGCTTGACGTCTACAGCTTGAACACCCTACTAGATCTTGTACTGAGAACCCACACTGCCCTCTAGAACAAAGATTTACCCTTGAGTCTTCAAATGAACCTCCCACGGATCACCAAGACACACGCAAAGTACCTTGAGCTTTTGAACTCTCAAGAAACTCTCAAACACACTCACTTGTTCTCTTAAAGTTTCAAACTTGAATCCTTTAAGAAAGTCTCTCACGAACTCAGATTTTAATCAACCTGGCTCTGATACCATGTGAGATTTAAGGATGTAAATGATTATCTGAGTTTAGAAAGGATTATAGAAGAGAATAAGAGATTAAGAGACAGATTAGAGACTAATGGAGAATCATAATGAAATGAGTATAGAGAGAGATTGTTTAGAACTGTCTGATCTTATTATGAGATGAGGTTACAATATTTATAGAAGAGGCATTAGGGTTACAAGTTAAGAGAAAGCAGCACTAGTCATAAGCATGTGAAGTCAAGACCAAGAGGAGCGTCCCTTTTGAATGAACGGATGGTAAGGCTCACACGCTTGGCCTTTACAGCCTGTCCACGGCCTGGATGGATAAGGCTCGTCCCACCCTTATCCTTAAACGGTCTGATCAGTCTTGAGACCTTCTATGTACTCTAGAGGCTTTACTCACCCATCTCCTTCTTCCTTCATGTTTCCTCAGATGTACGGCCAAGCCCCTGTCCGTACATAGGCCGTACTGTCCGTACTCTTTCCATTACTTGCTTAGCTCTTCCTCTCCTTCTCATAATGACTTCCTCATCTCAACAAGGGGTAGATTAAGGGAATCTGATCAAGAACACACTTTTATAAATATGAAGGCGATGGGTAAAACCCCCATACTCTCTTAAGAGAGCTTTCAATTTCGTCCATACACATGCCTTATATAGGCTTTACATGTTTGCAACATTAGAAACCTAAATCTAATGGATAGAAATGACTTGAAAGGAATGGATGGTGAGGATGAGTTGTCTTGATTGCAATCTGTGTGAATTGATCTGATTGGTTAATTCAAACTGGTCAAGGCAAGGGCTGCTTCCTGATTGGCTCTCCTTAGGCTCCTCTTCATCTTCCCATGTTATTGTCCAGATTCATAGTCAAGCCTATCTTCCCTTTACAGCATCAGCCAGCCTGTCTCTTATCTGAGATTTTTATATTAACTCAAGGTGTGTGTGAGAAAGTGTTTAGGAGAGTTTATGTGAACAGATTTGAGACTTAGGAGTATGGGGAGAGATTTAGAGTATGAGAGAGACTAGGTAACAAGATTAAAGAGACTGAGAGACTTAGAGAATAGATTAGAGACTTAGTATCAAGAACAGACTTTCATAGAACATGAAGGAGAAGGGTTTCCCCCCTTACTCACTTAAGTGTTTACAATCACATATACAAGGCTTTTATATGCCTTTACATTATACTCATAAACCCTACATCCTAAGGCTGTAAATAAATGATAGATTGAATGGCTAGGATGAGAGTAGACTGGTCTTGATGCTAGCTGGAAAGTGTGGTCGTGCCTTGACTGAATGGAAGGTGGGATTGATCCGTTTTTGAATGAAAGGCTAAGATGGACTCGTGTGGAAAGGTGGCTGGAAAGGTAAAGTGCTTTTCTCTTTACAGCCTGTCTCTTGGACCACTCTGATCCTAAGGGATATTCCCTTTGTTTCCTTTAGCTCCCAACGGTCCTCATAGCCAAGATAAGCACGCCCAGACTTTGCACTTCTTCAACATTGCTTAAACCGGATGTGTGGGCGAGATGATTGGCAGTGCGGTCGATGGTATGGACCTCCTGTCCGTACCACTCGCCCTATATTTGCCCAACACTCTTTCTCACTTCTTTGGTCGATCCACCATCTCCTTTGGTTCACCCTTGGCCGTACCAGGCCGTACAAGGCCGCCCTATAATTGCACCTTGGACCATCTTCTCTCTAACTCCTCCAAAGCCTTCACATGATCAGTCTAAGTCTTTCCTAGACTTAACTTCACAAGATAACTACTTCAGAACACCTCTGAAGCTTGATTGAACTCTTCTTGACATCTTCTAGAGCTTGCCCTATTATTGTACAAGCTCCATCTTCTCTTCAGTTCAACACTCCCCCTCAAGCTTGACTTTAGGAGATCCTAAGCCAAGCTTGGAACTCTGAAGAGTCTCCCTCATTAAAAACCTTTCAAGGAAAACCCATTGGGACAAAACCTTGCAAGGGAAAAAGAGTAGAGCTCTCCAAAGCCTAGGGATTGGCCAGTGAGCTCTTGTGCCTTAGAACCAATGTGGTTGGACACAAGAAGCTCTGGATCACGGCCTAACAGGTGCAGCAACTCTTCACAGCTTTGCACACACTTCACACTTCACACTTCAGCTTCACCTCTTCATGTAACCGGTTTGAAGTCTCCCCCTCTCAACTGACTTCTCAGCCATCTTAGAGAAGCTAGGACACGACCAGATCATCTTCAAAACACCAGTGAGGCTGATCAACACTTCACACACGGCTTGCCCTCTTTATAGAACTGGTTTGGATATCCCCTTCTCAACAGACTTCACAGCCACCTTAGAGAAGCTAGGAAATGACCAGGAACACCTTTAGTGAGGCTCAAGCAATGGTACCTGATACATTATCCCAAAGGTGCATCAGTACCTATCAAAAACAAGACAATGAATATCCTGCATCACACTTGATGCACACAATCCCATAATTCAATCATGATCATCTTAAGTATCTTTTCAAGCACAAGCAATGAATAAGATGAATGAAAAAGATTGAAGAAAGAGTTTAAAAGTCTAAGGGAACTTCCCTTTGTGTTTTTGTGAGTTTCCTAACTCGGCAATGCACCATCTTCATGGCATCATCAACTTCTTGGAAAGGCAGAATGGATTCATCAGCTTCTCCTCAATCACCTCTCATTGAAGCCGCATTGATGGAGAGCCTTCTTCCTCACTCGCCAAGACTGCTCTGAACAGCCTTTTACCTAGACACGCCACTGACTTGGTCCGGTTGATGATCCTTTGTAGAAGCCTTTGCAAAGACTTGTTACTGACCATGGATCATATGCATTAAGACTCCCCCTCAAGCTTAGAACCGAGACTATAAGGAGCTAAGCTTGTGATGATCCTATGCATCTCCATGGTCTAATAACTATCATCTTTCATGATAGCTTTCTTCTTGTGAGTTTACTCTCTTCCTTAACCAGGAACTAGGGTGTTTGAATCACCATAGAGAGTCTCACAAGACACACCTCTCATTGCATAATGACCCATGCTACACTTCCTGTAGACTAAGGACTAGATATGTCCAATGGTATTATGCAATGGCCATCTCTCATTGCATATTCTATCACACTACACTTCCTGTAGTTTATCGACTAACATGTCCTAGTGATGATATGCAATGGCACAAGACCTTTGTCTTTACATTCTTGGTTGTTGGCGAGTTACATGTATCACCTTCCTTGTGTACCTAACACCACCACAACTCAATGCAAGATCAGATCATTCCATTGGGATCAACCCAAGATCATCCATCCTGTTTGATCACCAATGCCACAATAATATATGATACTTGAAACAAGCTAGACAATCAAGACAAGAATATGCAAAGACAATGTATGCTTTCAACAATACACTGATCCCTTTAGATTCAATTTAGTTTCAGTTATTATTTTTTTTTTTTTTTAAATGCAACAATAGATGAATGCATTAGATTACACACTAACCATATGAATGAACCAGATTCAATTCAAATGAACACAAGACTAGATGGTACTTATGCAATCAAGACAATAAGCGTGACTATGATTCAAGTAGCTTATGCTTATGCTCACTAGTTTTATCACAGCCAATGATTCAAGTAGCTTAGACATACTTCTAAATGCTTATAAGACATCACTGATGGATTTAACTATGGCATAGCAACACTCAGAACTGGACAGAGTCAAGACAAGTAGATTTCAATCTCTAACAATGACAATGCAAGTTCTAGATACTACAATGACATCCTAGGTTATTTGATTATTAAGTTCTCTAAATGCAATGCAAGCTTACATCAGTACATTTGCAATTTAGGCTCATTTTTAAATGCATTACTACATGAATGCACAATCTTAAAACATCAGCTATATGAATGCAACAGGTTCAATCCATGATTAATATTAAAGTTATGCACAACAGTTTCAATCAGAACCAATGATGCAAGCAACTTAGACAATTTCTAATTGATGCAAGACTTTCATTGATGGATTAAACATAGACAATAGCATCAGATAAC
Source organism: Brassica napus (assembly GCF_020379485.1). Classification (NCBI taxonomy): domain Eukaryota; kingdom Viridiplantae; phylum Streptophyta; class Magnoliopsida; order Brassicales; family Brassicaceae; genus Brassica; species Brassica napus. The sequence continues at coordinate 709,980 of NW_026014917.1, forward strand.
ACTAGGATTGAACTTAGACAGTATGAGATATGCAAAATAACTTATCAATCATGATGCAAGTAGCAGAGACATTCTACTCAATTCTACAACACATTCATGATGATTCAAGTTTAAGACCACACCCAAGACAATGCAATAAACAGACCGTGAGTTTCTGGGACTCTAGACATTACTTATTATCAATAAGACAATGCAGTAGCAACACAATTTCAGTGCAATTAGCCTAGACATTCTACTAGAAGCTATAAACTCTTAATGGAATTAGGGAAAGCACATAGTATAATCAGGAGATAAACCTATCAAGACATATTAAGGTAGATGAGATTAGGTTTACTCCCTTGGTTAAGATGATGAGGAGTGGTTCTCAACGTTACCACTTGAATCCTTACTTCTTCTTCTTCTTCTCTTATTGCAATCACCCTTCTGAATTCACCACCATGATGGAATGCTTGTGGATGCTTCAGCTACTTCTTCAATCACCTCACAATAGAAGCCGCCTTGATAGAGTAGCCTTCTTCTTCACACAGCCAAGAGTGCTCTGTCTTAGTTTGAGCACCCTCTTGAATAGGCACGCCACTGCCTAGACCCGGTTGGCTTCTTCTTCTGGTACTTGCAATGTTAAGAAGAAGAACACTAGTGAGTTTTACAACCATCTGTGCTTCTCCCTTCTTGTAACACCTCTCCATTGTACACACAATGGGCATCTTCTTTCTCTTTCAACTTGGATTTGATGATGAACTAGGAACACCTTTTGTGAACCTGAAACATCACTCAAACTCTAGCAAAGATAAGACACAATTGCATTGGGATCAATCCTTGACTTCATCAAGTTTGATCACCAATGTCTCAAGCTTTATAGCATTAGATAGAATCAAGACAATGTCAAGTTCTTATCTATGAAAGCAACCATTCTCTAAATACTAAGCAAGACCTTATCAGATTCAAGTCAAAATATTTAGGCAATTTTAACCATTCCTTAATATGCAACTTAGACTTTAATCTAAATGCAACAATAAACAGGGGCAGTATGCATTAATCTTACTCAGTTTCTAACTCATGAAGGCAAGCATGATTAGATAATATAATCTATCATCTTTAACAAGACATGTTTATTTTGAACTGACATTAAGCATTTAACCATTTTCAATAGTACTGATGTCAAATCTTGATTAACAACTTATCAAGTTTGATTCCTACTATCACAAGCAATGCAACAGATAGACACAAGGCATTCTTCAAGTTCTATTCTTTGCAAGCTAACTCTCTAAGTACAAGCAGGATCCTAACAGATTCAAGACAAGTTACTTAGGCACTCTTAAGAGCTTCTTTACTCAGCATTTAGACATGAATCTAATGCTTCAATGTCAGACAGCCAGCGGATTCATTTCATGAAAAGCAATCAGGTTTAGACGTCTACTAACTCCCTGACAAGCATCATTATATCCAGGACTACACAGTTCTCAGCATTACTTCAATCAATTTTCAGTTCATGAGCACAGGATTCAAACAATAAGTTTTAATATCTTAGCAAACTCATGACTGAACTAGAGCAATCACTTTATTCTTCAAAACACTAATCAAGCCTTTGAAGCATCCTGGGATATACACAGAACATCAATCACCACACCACCTCAACATTTCTATACTCAAGCTTTTTAATAAAGAGGGAAAGAGATCCAGCTTACAGCCAAGGAACTTTTACTAGTTCCTTGAATCTCCATGGTTCATGGCCAGATGTTGAGCTCTTGGTGTCGTATCACACCCCTTCTTCATTCATGAACCATCCTCTTGACCCCACCATGGCTGAGACACCTCATTTCCTCCCTTTCAAGTCGCCAAACCAGTCCCAAGTAGAAAGCTATCACCTTTCTTCTTGAACCACCACTAAGACTCAAGGATCTAGCTCTTGAAGAGTGTTGTCAAACAGCTTCAAGGCTTTGTTCTTCAGGGTCTCCTTTCTTCAGGTCGAGCTTGATAAGTCAGGATAGAGCACATACAGCTTCTCAAGCACCTCAGATGTGTTTATCTTCCTCCTGAAGATGAACAAACGTTGGCTGGACTAAAGAGCTTCTTCTTTGCTTCAAACAACCATGGAGGTGGGCTTGAGCTTTGCGGAAGTTAGATACCAGGTTCTGATGAACCTGGCTCTGATACCATGAGATTTTTATATTAACTCAAGGTGTGTGTGAGAAAGTGTTTAGGAGAGTTTATGTGAACAGATTTGAGACTTAGGAGTATGGGGAGAGATTTAGAGTATGAGAGAGACTAGGTAACAAGATTAAAGAGACTGAGAGACTTAGAGAATAGATTAGAGACTTAGTATCAAGAACAGACTTTCATAGAACATGAAGGAGAAGGGTTTCCCCCCTTACTCACTTAAGTGTTTACAATCACATATACAAGGCTTTTATATGCCTTTACATTATACTCATAAACCCTACATCCTAAGGCTGTAAATAAATGATAGATTGAATGGCTAGGATGAGAGTAGACTGGTCTTGATGCTAGCTGGAAAGTGTGGTCGTGCCTTGACTGAATGGAAGGTGGGATTGATCCGTTTTTGAATGAAAGGCTAAGATGGACTCGTGTGGAAAGGTGGCTGGAAAGGTAAAGTGCTTTTCTCTTTACAGCCTGTCTCTTGGACCACTCTGATCCTAAGGGATATTCCCTTTGTTTCCTTTAGCTCCCAACGGTCCTCATAGCCAAGATAAGCACGCCCAGACTTTGCACTTCTTCAACATTGCTTAAACCGGATGTGTGGGCGAGATGATTGGCAGTGCGGTCGATGGTATGGACCTCCTGTCCGTACCACTCGCCCTATATTTGCCCAACACTCTTTCTCACTTCTTTGGTCGATCCACCATCTCCTTTGGTTCACCCTTGGCCGTACCAGGCCGTACAAGGCCGCCCTATAATTGCACCTTGGACCATCTTCTCTCTAACTCCTCCAAAGCCTTCACATGATCAGTCTAAGTCTTTCCTAGACTTAACTTCACAAGATAACTACTTCAGAACACCTCTGAAGCTTGATTGAACTCTTCTTGACATCTTCTAGAGCTTGCCCTATTATTGTACAAGCTCCATCTTCTCTTCAGTTCAACACTCCCCCTCAAGCTTGACTTTAGGAGATCCTAAGCCAAGCTTGGAACTCTGAAGAGTCTCCCTCATTAAAAACCTTTCAAGGAAAACCCATTGGGACAAAACCTTGCAAGGGAAAAAGAGTAGAGCTCTCCAAAGCCTAGGGATTGGCCAGTGAGCTCTTGTGCCTTAGAACCAATGTGGTTGGACACAAGAAGCTCTGGATCACGGCCTAACAGGTGCAGCAACTCTTCACAGCTTTGCACACACTTCACACTTCACACTTCAGCTTCACCTCTTCATGGAACCGGTTTGAAGTCTCCCCCTCTCAACTGACTTCTCAGCCATCTTAGAGAAGCTAGGACACGACCAGATCATCTTCAAAACACCAGTGAGGCTGATCAACACTTCACACACGGCTTGCCCTCTTTATAGAACTGGTTTGGATATCCCCTTCTCAACAGACTTCACAGCCACCTTAGAGAAGCTAGGAAATGACCAGGAACACCTTTAGTGAGGCTCAAGCAATGGTACCTGATACATTATCCCAAAGGTGCATCAGTACCTATCAAAAACAAGACAATGAATATCCTGCATCACACTTGATGCACACAATCCCATAATTCAATCATGATCATCTTAAGTATCTTTTCAAGCACAAGCAATGAATAAGATGAATGAAAAAGATTGAAGAAAGAGTTTAAAAGTCTAAGGGAACTTCCCTTTGTGTTTTTGTGAGTTTCCTAACTCGGCAATGCACCATCTTCATGGCATCATCAACTTCTTGGAAAGGCAGAATGGATTCATCAGCTTCTCCTCAATCACCTCTCATTGAAGCCGCATTGATGGAGAGCCTTCTTCCTCACTCGCCAAGACTGCTCTGAACAGCCTTTTACCTAGACACGCCACTGACTTGGTCCGGTTGATGATCCTTTGTAGAAGCCTTTGCAAAGACTTGTTACTGACCATGGATCATATGCATTAAGACTCCCCCTCAAGCTTAGAACCGAGACTATAAGGAGCTAAGCTTGTGATGATCCTATGCATCTCCATGGTCTAATAACTATCATCTTTCATGATAGCTTTCTTCTTGTGAGTTTACTCTCTTCCTTAACCAGGAACTAGGGTGTTTGAATCACCATAGAGAGTCTCACAAGACACACCTCTCATTGCATAATGACCCATGCTACACTTCCTGTAGACTAAGGACTCTAGATATGTCCAATGGTATTATGCAATGGCCATCTCTCATTGCATATTCTATCACACTACACTTCCTGTAGTTTATCGACTAACATGTCCTAGTGATGATATGCAATGGCACAAGACCTTTGTCTTTACATTCTTGGTTGTTGGCGAGTTACATGTATCACCTTCCTTGTGTACCTAACACCACCACAACTCAATGCAAGATCAGATCATTCCATTGGGATCAACCCAAGATCATCCATCCTGTTTGATCACCAATGCCACAATAATATATGATACTTGAAACAAGCTAGACAATCAAGACAAGAATATGCAAAGACAATGTATGCTTTCAACAATACACTGATCCCTTTAGATTCAATTTAGTTTCAGTTATTATTTTTTTTTTTTTTTTTAAAATGCAACAATAGATGAATGCATTAGATTACACACTAACCATATGAATGAACCAGATTCAATTCAAATGAACACAAGACTAGATGGTACTTATGCAATCAAGACAATAAGCGTGACTATGATTCAAGTAGCTTATGCTTATGCTCACTAGTTTTATCACAGCCAATGATTCAAGTAGCTTAGACATACTTCTAAATGCTTATAAGACATCACTGATGGATTTAACTATGACATAGCAACACTCAGAACTGGACAGAGTCAAGACAAGTAGATTTCAATCTCTAACAATGACAATGCAAGTTCTAGATACTACAATGACATCCTAGGTTATTTTGATTATTAAGTTCTCTAAATGCAATGCAAGCTTACATCAGTACATTTGCAATTTAGGCTCATTTTTAAATGCATTACTACATGAATGCACAATCTTAAAACATCAGCTATATGAATGCAACAGGTTCAATCCATGATTAATATTAAAGTTATGCACAACAGTTTCAATCAGAACCAATGATGTAAGCAACTTAGACAATTTCTAATTGATGCAAGACTTTCATTGATGGATTAAACATAGACAATAGCATCAGATAACACTAGGATTGAACTTAGACAGTATGAGATATGCAAAATAACTTATCAATCATGATGCAAGTAGCAGAGACATTCTACTCAATTCTACAACACATTCATGATGATTCAAGTTTAAGACCACACCCAAGACAATGCAATAAACAGACCGTGAGTTTCTGGGACTCTAGACATTACTTATTATCAATAAGACAATGCAGTAACAACACAATTTCAGTGCAATTAGCCTAGACATTCTACTAGAAGCTATAAACTCTTAATGGAATTAGGGAAAGCACATAGTATAATCAGGAGATAAACCTATCAAGACATATTAAGGTAGATGAGATTAGGTTTACTCCCTTGGTTAAGATGATGAGGAGTGGTTCTCAACGTTACCACTTGAATCCTTACTTCTTCTTCTTCTTCTCTTATTGCAATCACCCTTCTGAATTCACCACCATGATGGAATGCTTGTGGATGCTTCAGCTACTTCTTCAATCACCTCACAATAGAAGCCGCCTTGATAGAGTAGCCTTCTTCTTCACACAGCCAAGAGTGCTATGTCTTAGTTTGAGCACCCTCTTGAATAGGCACGCCACTGCCTAGACCCGGTTGGCTTCTTCTTCTGGTACTTGCAATGTTAAGAAGAAGAACACTAGTGAGTTTTACAACCATCTGTGCTTCTCCCTTCTTGTAACACCTCTCCATTGTACACACAATGGGCATCTTCTTTCTCTTTCAACTTGGATTTGATGATGAACTAGGAACACCTTTTGTGAACCTGAAACATCACTCAAACTCTAGCAAAGATAAGACACAATTGCATTGGGATCAATCCTTGACTTCATCAAGTTTGATCACCAATGTCTCAAGCTTTATAGCATTAGATAGAATCAAGACAATGTCAAGTTCTTATCTATGAAAGCAACCATTCTCTAAATACTAAGTAAGACCTTATCAGATTCAAGTCAAAGTATTTAGGCAATTTTAACCATTCCTTAATATGCAACTTAGACTTTAATCTAAATGCAACAATAAACAGGGGCAGTATGCATTAATCTTACTCAGTTTCTAACTCATGAAGGCAAGCATGATTAGATAATATAATCTATCATCTTTAACAAGACATGTTTATTTTGAACTGACATTAAGCATTTAACCATTTTCAATAGTACTGATGTCAAATCTTGATTAACAACTTATCAAGTTTGATTCCTACTATCACAAGCAATGCAACAGATAGACACAAGGCATTCTTCAAGTTCTATTCATTGCAAGCTAACTCTCTAAGTACAAGCAGGATCTTAACAGATTCAAGACAAGTTACTTAGGCACTCTTAAGAGCTTCTTTACTCAGCATTTAGACATGAATCTAATGCTTCAATGTCAGACAGCCAGCGGATTCATTTCATGAAAAGCAATCAGGTTTAGACGTCTACTAACTCCCTGACAAGCATCATTATATCCAGGACTACACAGTTCTCAGCATTACTTCAATCAATTTTCAGTTCATGAGCACAGGATTCAAACAATAAGTTTTAATATCTTAGCAAACTCATGACTGAACTAGAGCAATCACTTTATTCTTCAAAACACTAATCAAGCCTTTGAAGCATCCTGGGATATACACAGAACATCAATCACCACACCACCTCAACATTTCTATACTCAAGCTTTTTAATAAAGAGGGAAAGAGATCCAGCTTACAGCCAAGGAACTTTTACTAGTTCCTTGAATCTCCATGGTTCATGGCCAGATGTTGAGCTCTTGGTGTCGTATCACACCCCTTCTTCATTCATGAACCATCCTCTTGACCCCACCATGGCTGAGACACCTCATTTCCTCCCTTTCAAGTCGCCAAACCAGTCCCAAGTAGAAAGCTATCACCTTTCTTCTTGAACCACCACTAAGACTCAAGGATCTAGCTCTTGAAGAGTGTTGTCAAACAGCTTCAAGGCTTTGTTCTTCAGGGTCTCCTTTCTTCAGGTCGAGCTTGATAAGTCAGGATAGAGCACATACAGCTTCTCAAGCACCTCAGATGTGTTTATCTTCCTCCTGAAGATGAACAAACGTTGGCTGGACTAAAGAGCTTCTTCTTTGCTTCAAACAACCATGGAGGTGGGCTTGAGCTTTGCGGAAGTTAGATACCAGGTTCTGATGAACCTGGCTCTGATACCATGAGATTTTTATATTAACTCAAGGTGTGTGTGAGAAAGTGTTTAGGAGAGTTTATGTGAACAGATTTGAGACTTAGGAGTATGGGGAGAGATTTAGAGTATGAGAGAGACTAGGTAACAAGATTAAAGAGACTGAGAGACTTAGAGAATAGATTAGAGACTTAGTATCAAGAACAGACTTTCATAGAACATGAAGGAGAAGGGTTTCCCCCCTTACTCACTTAAGTGTTTACAATCACATATACAAGGCTTTTATATGCCTTTACATTATACTCATAAACCCTACATCCTAAGGCTGTAAATAAATGATAGATTGAATGGCTAGGATGAGAGTAGACTGGTCTTGATGCTAGCTGGAAAGTGTGGTCGTGCCTTGACTGAATGGAAGGTGGGATTGATCCGTTTTTGAATGAAAGGCTAAGATGGACTCGTGTGGAAAGGTGGCTGGAAAGGTAAAGTGCTTTTCTCTTTACAGCCTGTCTCTTGGACCACTCTGATCCTAAGGGATATTCCCTTTGTTTCCTTTAGCTCCCAACGGTCCTCATAGCCAAGATAAGCACGCCCAGACTTTGCACTTCTTCAACATTGCTTAAACCGGATGTGTGGGCGAGATGATTGGCAGTGCGGTCGATGGTATGGACCTCCTGTCCGTACCACTCGCCCTATATTTGCCCAACACTCTTTCTCACTTCTTTGGTCGATCCACCATCTCCTTTGGTTCACCCTTGGCCGTACCAGGCCGTACAAGGCCGCCCTATAATTGCACCTTGGACCATCTTCTCTCTAACTCCTCCAAAGCCTTCACATGATCAGCTCCATCTTCTCTTCAGTTCAACATTATCCACAAGTGGTCCCAAGACTTAGAGAATGACCAGGACGCCCCCAACCATCAGATTCACTCATTTGCTTCTTCACACAATCAGCCAACGAGTTCACTTGCCCAAACTTCTCCAATCTTACTGTGGTAACTCTCCAAAGTTACTGTGGTAACTTTGGAGTTACTGTTAAGATGGAGATCAGGAAGTAAATGTTGAGAAGAGGTGATAATAACTTTGGGGATTTACCACAGTAACTTTAGTTTTACTGTGGTAACTACGTTAAAGGCTTGGGAAGTTACCTTGGATCCTTTTGGTAAAGAGAATCACGCCCAAGAGGAGTCTGGATAAGGGAGGAGGTGTTTGGATAAGGTCTGGTCATAGCTGGAAAGGTAAAGCACCTTTACAGCCTGTCCAAGCATGTGAAGCCTCTCAGCCAAGTATTTCAAACCAGAATGGCCAGCTAGCTTTGACTACACATGCTTTGAGTCTCATTTCGAAATCCCCTTTGTATTAGTCTTATCTCTTCATATATAACTTGTATCTGAGACATTAAATCAATTTAATGGAGTTTTGAGTATTCTCTCTATTCTCTCTCTACTTATTCTCTTAATCTCTTTAATCTTACACAAAACAATCTGATTGTTCTTAAACACACTCTAATACACAAAAGTGTATATGGTATCAGAGCCAGGTTACTAAAAGGGTGGAAGTGTGTTATTCATGTTCTTAAAGATCTGGTTTTGTGTTCTTGAGCTGTTCTTGATGTTCTTGAGTGTTCTTGGTGGTTTTGAGCTCTGTTCTTCATTTGCTGGGTTTTATTGAGGACATCTGATGGAGTCAAACGTGAGCAGAGAGATGAAGACAAGATCAAGTTATCAAGTGAAGAAAGGGAGAGAAAACGAGTGGATCTGGTCAGGTTGGGTAGAGACAGCTTTGGAAAGCTGTGGGATTTGGAGTAATCATGTAAAGGAAGAGCCTTTAAAGGTGAGAGCTGCTGAGAAAGATCAGACAGCAAGTTTGAAGGAGATTCAAGTGAAGGTAGAACCTTTAAAGGAGGTAGCTGCTGAAGAAGGTCAGACAGCAAGGTTGGAGGTTCATGAAGCCAAGGGCGTGATCTATAGTCTAAGACAAGGGAAGGACGAGTTGTATCAGCTTGTGGGGAGGCTGAGAGAAGTAGAATCAGAGTTGGGTATGTTGAAAACTCATACAGGAAGGAGGAAGCAAGATGTGATCTTTGGCTTTCTTATGGGAGAGATATGTGAGCTGGTTGAACACATTTGTGATGTGTGGGAGATAAACAAGAAGCCAGATAGATGGAAGAGAGGTACAAGCTGCAAGAAGGGAAAGTTGAGAAAACTTTCTAAGATGTGGGTCATGATGAGCAGATTATGGAGGAAGGATATGCAAGTAGGAGAATGTTTCTACTCAGCTTACATTGGAGAATCTGTAGAGAGCAGTGGGGTTATGAAGAAGCTAGAGACCAAAGGAGCGGATGAGCCTGTCACAAAGGAGGAATGGGATGAGTTTGTCAAGTATGTGTATGCTTTGGCTACGACCCGGAGACAAGGTGCTCCTGCCAAAGCATCCACATCCAACAAACCCATCATTGTTGATTCTGGAGCAAGTCATCACATGATTAGTGACAGAAGCTTAATGAGTGATGTAAAGAAAGCTACTGGGGGTGTGATGATAGCTAATGGTGATAGGATTCCAATAGAAGGAGTTGGAAAGCTCAAACTATTTGATAAAGACTCAGATGCTTTCTACATGCCACAGTTTGCTTCAAATCTACTATCTGTGAGGAAAGCCACGATTGATCTTGGCTGTCAAGTAGTATTCAGGCCAGATGATGTTGAGTTCCAAGATTTGAAGACTGGAAGGGTCATTGGGAGAGGAGACAGCAAGAATAATCTATACCAGCTCCAATTGGCTAAGATCTCTAAACCCTTCGATTCTATGTGTTTGAGTAGTACTTATGAGAAGATTGATAGTATTACTTGGCATGCTAGATTGGGACATCCTCATGCTCGTGCTATTGAATTGATAATTCCTAATATGTCATTTAATCACTTGGAATGTGAAGCATGCATATTAGGAAAGCATTGTAGGACTGTTTTTCCAACATCAGAAACTACTTATGAGCATTGCTTTGATCTAGTTCATTCAGATGTGTGGACTGCTCCTTGTTTGTCTAGAGATAGCCAGAAGTACTTTGTGACATTCATTGATGAGAAGTCTAAGTATACTTGGCTTACATTGCTTCCATCTAAAGATAGGGTGCTAGAAGCATTTATGAACTTCCAAGCATATGTATCTAATCAATACAATGCTACTGTGAAGGTACTGAGATCAGATAATGGAGGTGAATACATCAGCAATGCCTTCAAGAGTCATCTAGCCAAGCATGGGATTGTGCATCAGACTAGCTGTCCTTATACACCACAGCAGAATGGTGTAGCTGAGAGGAAGAACAGGCACTTGATGGAGGTGGCTAGATCAATGATGTTTCATGCAAATGTCCCAAAACGTTTTTGGAGTGATGCTGTGCAGACTGCTTGCTATCTCATCAACCGGGTTCCAACCAAGATATTGAAGAATCTGTCTCCATTTGAAGTGTTGAACAAGAGCAAACCTGTCATTGATCACCTACGTGTCTTTGGGTGTGTGTGCTATGTCATGGTTCCAGGACAGCAGAGAAACAAGCTGGATGCAAAGAGTACTAAGGCTATGTTCATTGGTTACTCTATCACTCAGAAGGGGTACAAGTGCTATGATCCTGAAGCAAGGAGAGTGATGGTATCTAGAGAAGTGAAGTTTGTTGAAACAAAAGGTTATTATGAAGAAAAGGAGTGGGAAAATCTGAAGGATTTGTCTCAAGCTCCATCTGATAAGGCAACAATACTGAGAGTGTTGTTGGAGAAGCTCGGGATAGGGTTGTCCCAGGATCAGGAACCAGGCAGGAGAGAGCCTTCCAATCAGACGGGTGGAGCTGGAAGAACAACTCCTCTTGATCATGAGAGGGGGAATGGAACTGAATCTGGTGAGCAAGAGCAAAACCAAGAGGATTCAGGTCTTCATGATCAAGATATATCACAAGAAGTTGAGAACAATGTTCAGTCTAGTGGAGAAGTGGATGAGGGTCAGTCTAGTGGAGAAGTGGATGAGGTTCAGTCTAGTGGAGAAGAACAAGTTGGACCGGCCAGTTCAGAAAAAGAGCAAGTGGAGCAGCCTAGTGTGCAAACTGAAGATCAGGTTCAAGCTTTGAGGAGGAGCACAAGGATAAAGAGGGATCCTTCCAACTGGGTAAACACGAGAGTGTACTACAATGCCCAGGCTGTGGAGCATCCTTCTCAAGCCGTGTGTTCCTTTGCTGAGTTTCCAGAGGAGCATTATGCCTTTATGATCAGTCTGGATGAGAGTTATGTACCAAGGACTTATGAAGAAGCTATGTTAGACAAGGAATGGAAAGAGTCAGTGGGAGCTGAAGCAGGTGCTATGATCAAGAATGATACATGGTATGAGAGTGAGCTGCCTAAGGGAAAGAAGGCTGTATCTAGTAGATGGATCTTCACAATCAAGTATCTAGCAAATGGACAGATTGATAGGAAGAAGACCAGATTGGTTGCAAGAGGATTTACACAGACCTATGGAGAGGATTACATTGATACCTTTGCACCAGTAGCTAAGCTGCACACAGTTCGGATTGTGTTGTCCATTGCAACAAACTTGGAGTGGGATTTGTGGCAGATGGATGTGAAGAATGCTTTCTTACAAGGTGAGCTAGAAGATGAGGTATATATGCTTCCCCCTCCTGGTCTTGAGCATCTAGTGAAGCCAGGAAATGTTTTGAGATTGAAGAAGGCTATATATGGGCTGAAGCAGTCTCCTAGAGCTTGGTACAGAAAGCTTAGTACAACTCTTAATGGGAGAGGGTTCAGGAAGTCTGAACTAGATCATACACTCTTCACACTGGTCGGACCATCAGGGATCATAGTGGTTTTAGTGTATGTGGATGATTTGATTATCACAGGGAGTGATAAGGCTGGGATTAAAGCCACCAAAGAGTTTCTCAAGTCTGTGTTCGATATTAAAGACTTGGGAGAAATGAAGTATTTTTTGGGGATTGAGATATGCAGATCTAAGGAGGGTTTGTTTATGTCTCAAAGGAAGTATACTATGGATATGCTGAAGGAGACTGGTGTGCTTGGAGGAAAGATAGCTAAGACACCTCTTGAGGAAGGGTATAAGGTCTTGCGTGAGGGGGAGGTTGAAGAAAACCAGTTGTTTGAGGATGCTAAGCTGTATAGGAGGATGGTGGGTAAGCTGATCTACTTGACTATCACCAGACCTGATATATGCTTTGCTGTGAATCAAGTGAGCCAGCATATGCAGGCTCCAAAGGTACATCACTGGAAGATGGTTGATAGGATACTGAGGTATTTGAGTGGCTCGCATGGACAAGGAGTTTGGATGGGTTGCAATGGCAGTACAGAAGTTGTGGGCTATTGTGATGCTGATTGGGCAGGAGATAGAGTGGACAGGAGATTTGATTGCCACAAGGTGAGGCAGATGATTATCCTAGGAGTGATACTGCCATGTTATACAAGAAGTGAAGACCAGCTTGCAGATGTGTTTACTAAGGCAGCGAGATTAAAGACAATGGAGTCCATACTATCCAGGCTTGGACTCATTGATCTTACTCCCAGGAGCTGATCCTCTCGTCATGAGATTTCCACTCTTTTTCCCTCGTCAAAGTTTTATCCCATTGGGTTTTCTTTGATGAGGTTTTTAATGAGGGAAGATCTCATGGCAATCCAAGCTTGACTTGTTTCACATGGTCAAGCTTGAGGGGGAGTGTTAAGATGGAGATCAGGAAGTAAATGTTGAGAAGAGGTGATAATAACTTTGGGGATTTACCACAGTAACTTTAGTTTTACTGTGGTAACTACGTTAAAGGCTTGGGAAGTTACCTTGGATCCTTTTGGTAAAGAGAATCACGCCCAAGAGGAGTCTGGATAAGGGAGGAGGTGTTTGGATAAGGTCTGGTCATAGCTGGAAAGGTAAAGCACCTTTACAGCCTGTCCAAGCATGTGAAGCCTCTCAGCCAAGTATTTCAAACCAGAATGGCCAGCTAGCTTTGACTACACATGCTTTGAGTCTCATTTCGAAATCCCCTTTGTATTAGTCTTATCTCTTCATATATAACTTGTATCTGAGACATTAAATCAATTTAATGGAGTTTTGAGTATTCTCTCTATTCTCTCTCTACTTATTCTCTTAATCTCTTTAATCTTACACAAAACAATCTGATTGTTCTTAAACACACTCTAATAATAATTAGAGTGTGTTTAATAATAATTAGAGAAGATTAGAGTAAAGTTTAGAGAGAATAGAGAGATTCTAGAGAGAGATAGACTCAAAACTCCATTAATTAATAACTGATGAGGTTTACAAGTATTAATAGAGAGAGCAACAAGGGTTTTCGAAATGCATAAGCATGTGGAGTCAATGGACAGGCTGGAACTCCTTTTGAATCAATTGGCTGTGCTTTCTCACATGCTTGCACTAGTAAAAAGCATCCTCTCCTTTCCAGCATCATACAGGCTGTCAAAGTGCTCCCTTATCCTTCCTTATCCTCTTAGGTCGAATTTCCTCTCTTCTCCTCATTAAGTTACCTCCTCATCCCATCAGATAACTTCCCCAAGTAGTTACTGTGGTTAAAAGAAAGTTACCACAGTAAAACTCCAAAGTTACTGTCTCAGCCTCTTTGGTCTTCATCTCAACACTCCCCCTCAAGCTTGACCATGTAGAACAAGTCAAGCTTGGAAACCATGAAGACCTCCCTCATTAAAAACCTCATCAAAGAAAACCCAATGGGATAAAACCTTGATGAGGGAAAAAGAGTGGAGACTCCATGGCTGAGGGGCTCAGCTCCTAGGAGTAAGATCAATGAGTCCAAATCTTGATAGTATGGACTCCATTGTCTTTAATCTCGCTGCTTTAGTAAACACATCTGCAAGCTGATCTTCACTTCTTGTATAACATGGCAATATCACTCCAAGTATAATCATCTGCCTCACCTTGTGGCAATCAACTTCTATATGCTTCGTCCTCTCATGAAAGACTGAGTTAGAAGCAATGTGGATAGCTGCTTGATTGTCACAATGCATTGTCATAGGAGTACTCTGCTCAATCTCCAAATGCTTCAAGATCCCCTTGATCCACACCAACTCGTTTGTCAGCTTCAGCATGGCTCTATACTCAGCTTCAGCACTTGAACATGAGATAACCTTCTGCTTCTTACTCTTCCAAGTGACCAAGTTCCCTCCAATGAATGTACAATACCCAGTAGTTGATCTCCTGTCCACTCTATCTCCTGCCCAATCAGCATCACAATATCCAACCACTTCTGTACTGCCATTACAACCCATCCAAACTCCTTGACCAGACGTGCCACTCAAATACCTCAGTATCCTATCAACCATCTTCCAATGATGGACCTTTGGCGCCTGCATATGTTGACTCACTTGATTCACCGCAAAGCATATATCTGGCCTAGTGATGGTCAAGTAGATCAGCTTGCCAACCATCTTCCTGTATAGCTTAGGATCCTCAAACAGCTGCTTCTCTTCAACCTCCCCCTCACGCAGAACCTTATATCCCTCCTCGAGAGGTGTCTTGGCTATCTTTCCTCCAAGCACATCAGTCTCCTTCAACATATCCATAGTATACTTCCTTTGAGACATAAACAAACCCTCCTTTGATCTGCATATCTCAATGCCCAGAAAATACTTCATCTCTCCCAAATCCTTGATGTCAAACACAGATTTGAGAAACTCCTTAGTGGCCTGAATCCCTGCCTTATCACTTCCTGTGATAATCAAATCATCCACATATACTAGAATCACAATGCTCCCTGAAGGTCCTGTCAAGGTGAAGAGAGTGTGATCTAGTTCAGACTTCCTAAAGCCTCTCCCATTGAGTGTTGTACTCAGCTTCCTGTACCAAGCTCTAGGTGACTGCTTCAACCCATATATTGCTTTCTTCAATCTCAAAACATTCCCTGGCCTTACTAGATGCTCAAGACCAGGAGGTGGATGCATGTATACTTCATCTTCAAGTTCACCTTGCAAGAACGCATTCTTAACATCCATTTGCCACAAATCCCACTCCAAGTTTGTTGCAATGGATAACACAATTCGAATTGTGTGAAGCTTGGCCACTGGTGCAAAAGTGTCAATGTAATCTTCCCCATAAGTCTGTGTAAATCCTCTTGCAACCAGCCTGGTCTTGCGCCTATCTATCTCCCCATTTGCAAGATACTTGATGGTGAAGATCCATCTGCTTGAAACTGCCTTCTTCCCTTTAGGTAACTCACTCTCATACCAAGTGTCATTCCTGATCATTGCATCCCTTTCATCTCCTACTGAATCTCTCCAAACCTTGTGCTTCATAGCTTCTTCATAAGATCTTGGTATCTCATTCTCATCCAAGTTACACATAAACACCATGTGCTCTTCTGGATATTCTGCAAAGGAACACACAGCTTGAGAAGGATGCTCCACAGCCTGGGCATTGTAGTACACTCTCGTGTTTACCCAGTTGGAAGCATCCCTCTTTATCCGTGTGCTCCTCCTTAATGGTTGAACCTGTTCCTCAGCTTGAACCTCTGCTTGAACCTCTGTTTCTGTCTCACTCACCTCCTCTTGATCATGAACCTCTCCTTGCTCATCCACACTGACCTGAGGAAAATTCTCTACTTCTTGTGTCACCACTTGATCATGATGACCTGAATCCCCTTGGTGCTGCTCTTGCACTCCTGATTCAGACTCATTACCCCCCTCATGATCAAGGGGAGTTGTTCTTTCAGGTTCTCTAACCTTATCCTGGGACATGTTTACCCCAAGCCTTTCCAATATGTTCCTCAGATTCTCTGCCATGTTTCTTGGTTCTTGAGACAGATCTTCCAAATCTTCCCAATTCTTTTCTTCATAATACCCCTTGGTCTCTATGAACTTAACATCTCTAGACACCAACACTCTCCTGGTTGCTGGATCATAGCACTTGTACCCCTTCTGAGTTACTGAGTACCCAATGAGCATTGCTTTAGTGCTCTTTGCCTCCAACTTGTTTCTCTGTTCTCCTGGAACCCAGACATAACATAGACATCCAAAGACACGCAGATGATCTATGTATGGCTTGCTCTTGTTCAGCACCTCAAAAGGAGACAGATTCTTCAATACCTTAGTTGGAATCCGATTGATAAGATAGCATGCAGTCTGAACAGCATCACCCCAAAACCTCTTTGGAACATTAGCATGATACATCATGGATCTAGCCACCTCCATCAGATGCCTATTCTTCCTCTCAGCTACCCCATTCTGCTGTGGTGTGTAAGGACAACTGGTTTGATGCACTATCCCATGTTTAGCCAAGTGACTCTTGAAGGCATGACTGGTGTATTCTCCTCCATTATCAGACCGTAGTACCTTCACAGTAGCATTGTAATGGTTAGTTACATATGCTTGGAAGTTGACAAAAGCCTCAAACACTCTATCCTTAGATGGCAGCAATGTGATCCATGTATACTTAGACTTCTCATCTATGAATGTCACAAAGTACTTCTGGTTTTCTCTAGACATACAAGGGGCTGTCCACACATCAGAATGAACAAGATCAAAGCAATTTGCATATATGGTCTCTGATGTAGAAAAAACAGTTCTACAATGCTTCCCTAAGATGCAAGCTTCACATTCCAAGTGATTGAATGACATATTAGGCATAATCAATTCAATTGCACGAGCATGAGGATGTCCTAATCTAGCATGCCAAGTAGTACTCTCACACCTATCAGCATTACTACTCAAGCATACAGAATCAATAGGGTTAGAGGTCTTAGCTGTTTGGAGATGATATAACTGATTCTTGCTGTCTCCTCTACCAATAACTCTCCCAGTCTTCAAATCTTGAAACTCAACTTCATTTGGCCTGAATACTACTTGACAATCAAGATCAACTGTGGCCTTCTTCACTGATATCAGATTTGAAGTGAACTGAGGCAAATAGAACGCAGGTGAGCTCTTCTCAAACAGCTTGAGGTTTCCCACGCCTTCTATTGGGATCCTAGCACCATTAGCTATCATAACACTCCCTGTTGCAGCCTTGACTCCACTTATCAGACTTTTATCACTGATCATATGATGTGTTGCTCCAGAATCAATGATGATGGGTTTGGACGTGGATGCTAAGGCAGGAGCACCTTGTCTCCGGGTCGTAGCCAAAGCATACACATACTTGACAAACTCATCCCATTCTTTCTTTGTGATAGGATCATCTGCTCCTTTGATCTCTTGCCCCTTCATAACCATACTGTCCTCCACTGAGTTACTCATATAGGCAGAGTAAGAACATTCTCCTCTTACCACTTGTTGAGCCACCTCCTTGATCATCTTCAAGCTCATCCTATCAGTTAGATACCCAGACTCCCTGTCCTTCTTCCACGCCTTTCCCATCTTAAGCCACACTCTAGAAAGCTTTCTCAGCCTTCCCTTCTTACAGCTTGTACCACCTTTCCACTGGTTTGAACTCTTGTCCTCTTCCCACACATCACACGCATGAAGTAAACACTTTTGTGTTTTAGAGAATGATTCAAACAACCAGAGATACTTAGATTCAAAGATTAAAGAGATTAAGAGATTTTAGTGAGAGAATCAAGAGAGAGAGACTCAAAACTCCATTAGATTAATTATGAGAGAGTTTACATCAGATATATACAAAAGGAAGAAGCATTTTCGAAATCAACCTAAGGGGATAAGATAAGCATGTGTAGTCAAAGGCCAGGCTGTAAATCCCATGGCTGAGATTGCTCACATGCTTCTAATAGTGCTAAAGCACTCTTCTCCTTTCCAGCCAGTGACAGCCTGTCCAAGTCTCCTCTCTTATCCCTTCCCATACTCAGATCAAGTGTAGACAACCTAAGGTAACTCCTCCTTGCCATCCGAGTTACCCTGGTTACTATGGTAACTTCTTTAGTTACCACAGTAACAATAAAGTTACTGTGGTAACTCTCCAAAGTTACTGTCTGCTCCAAATCTCTTCCTCTCTCAATATATCACATCTCTATTCTCTCATCTCAACACTCCCCCTCAAGCTTGACCATGTGGAACAAGTCAAGCTTGGAAACCATGAAGACCTCCCTCATTAAAAACCTCACCAAAGAAAACCCATTGGGATAAAACTTTGATGAGGGAAAAAGAGTGGAGACTCCATGGTTAAGGGGCTCAGCTCCTGGGAGTAAGATCAATGAGTCCAAGCCTTGATAGTATGGACTCCATTGTCTTCAATCTCGCTGCCTTGGTAAACACATCTGCAAGCTGATCTTCACTTCTTGTATAACATGGCAGAATCACTCCTAAGATTATCATCTGCCTCACCTTATGACAATCCACCTCTATGTGCTTTGTTCTCTCATGAAACACTGAGTTAGAGGCAATGTGGATAGCTGCTTGATTGTCACAATGCATAGTCATAGGAGTACTCTGCTCAATCTCTAGATGCTTCAAGATCCCCTTGATCCACACCAACTCGTTTGTCAGCTTCAACATGGCTCTATACTCAGCTTCAGCACTTGAACAGGAGATAACCTTCTGCTTCTTACTCTTCCAAGTTACCAAGTTCCCTCCAATGAATGTACAATACCCAGTAGTTGATCTCCTGTCCACTCTATCTCCTGCCCAATCAGCATCACAATAACCAACCACTTCTGTACTGCCATTGCAGCCCATCCAAACTCCTTGTCCAGCCGTCCCACTTAAATACCTCAGTATCCTATCAACCATCTTCCAATGATGGACCTTTGGCGCCTGCATATGTTGACTCACTTGATTCACAGCGAAGCATATATCTGGCCTAGTAATTGTCAAGTAGATCAGCTTGCCAACCATCTTCCTGTATAGCTTAGGATCCTCAAACAGCTGCTTCTCTTCAACCTCCCCCTCACGCAGAACCTTATATCCCTCCTCGAGGGGTGTCTTAGCTATCTTTCCTCCAAGCACATCAGTCTCCTTCAACATATCCATAGTATACTTCCTTTGAGACATAAACAAACCCTCCTTTGATCTGCATATCTCAATGCCCAGAAAATACTTCATCTCTCCCAAATCCTTGATGTCAAACACAGATTTGAGAAACTCCTTAGTAGCTTGAATCCCTGCCTTATCACTCCCTGTGATAATCAAATCATCCACATACACTAGAATCACAATGATCCCTGAAGGTCCTGTCAAGGTGAAGAGAGTGTGATCTAATTCAGACTTCCTAAAGCCTCTCCCATTGAGTGTTGTACTCAGCTTCCTGTACCAAGCTCTAGGTGATTGTTTCAGCCCATATATTGCCTTCTTCAATCTCAAAACATTCCCTGGCTTTACTAGATGCTCAAGACCAGGAGGAGGAAGCATGTATACCTCATCTTCTAGCTCACCTTGTAAGAAAGCATTCTTCACATCCATCTGCCACAAATCCCACTCCAAGTTTGTTGCAATGGACAACACAATCCGAACTGTATGTAGCTTAGCTACTGGTGCAAAGGTATCAATGTAATCCTCTCCATAGGTCTGTGTAAATCCTCTTGCAACCAATCTGGTCTTCTTCCTATCAATCTGTCCATTTGCAAGATACTTGATTGTGAAGATCCATCTACTAGATACAGCCCTCTTTCCCTTAGGCAGCTCACTCTCATACCATGTATCATTTTTGATCATAGCACCTGCTTCAGCTCCCACTGATTCTTTCCATTCCTTGTCTAACATAGCTTCTTCATAAGTCCTTGGTACATAACTCTCATCCAGACTAATCATAAAGGCATAATGCTCCTCTGGAAACTCAGCAAAGGAACACACGGCTTGAGAAGGATGCTCCACAGCCTGGGCATTGTAGTACACTCTCGTGTTTACCCAGTTGGAAGGATCCCTCTTTATCCTTGTGCTCCTCCTCAAAGCTTGAACCTGATCTTCAGTTTGCACACTAGCCGGCTCCACTTGCTCTTCTTCTGAACTGGCCGGTCTGACTTGTTCTTCTACACTAGACTGAACCTCATCCACTTCTCCACTAGACTGAACCTCATTGTTCTCAACTTCTTGTGATGTATCTTGATCATGAAGACCTGAATCCTCTTGGTTTTGCTCTTGCTCACCAGATTCAGTTCCATTCCCCCTCTCATGATCAAGAGGAGTTGTTCTTCCAGCTCCACCACTCTGATTGGAAGACTCTCTCCTTCCGGTTTCCTGATCCTGGGATAATCCTATCCCAAGCTTCTCTAACAACACTCTCAGTATTGTTGCCTTATCAGATGGAGCTTGAGACAAATCCTTCAGATTTTCCCACTCCTTTTCTTCATAATAACCTTTTGTTTCAACAAACTTCACTTCTCTAGATACCATCACTCTCCTTGCTTCAGGATCATAGCACTTGTACCCCTTCTGAGTGATAGAGTAACCAATGAACATAGCCTTAGTACTCTTTGCCTCCAGCTTGTTTCTCTGCTCTCCTGGAACCATGACATAGCACACACACCCAAAGACACGTAGATGATCAATGACAGGTTTGCTCTTGTTCAACACCTCAAATGGAGACAGATTCTTCAATATCTTGGTTGGAACCCGGTTGATGAGATAGCAAGCAGTCTGCACAGCATCACTCCAAAAACGTTTTGGGACATTTGCATGAAACATCATCGATCTAGCAACCTCCATCAAGTGCCTGTTCTTCCTCTCAGCTACACCATTCTGCTGTGGTGTATAAGGGCAGCTAGTCTGATGCACAATCCCATGCTTGGCTAGATGATTCTTGAAGGCATTGCTGATGTATTCACCTCCATTATCTGATCTCAGTACCTTCACAGTAGCATTGTATTGATTAGATACATATGCTTGGAAGTTCATAAATGCTTCTAGCACCCTATCTTTAGATGGAAGCAATGTAAGCCAAGTATACTTAGACTTCTCATCAATGAATGTCACAAAGTACTTCTGGCTATCTCTAGACAAACAAGGAGCCGTCCACACATCTGAATGAACTAGATCAAAGCAATGCTCATAAGTAGTTTCTGAAGTTGGAAACACAGTCCTACAATGCTTTCCTAATATGCAAGCCTCACACTCTAAGTGATTAAATGACATATTAGGCATGATCAATTCAATTGCACGAGCATGAGGATGTCCCAATCTAGCATGCCAAGTCATACTATCACACCTATCAACAGCACTACTTAAGCACACAGAATCAAGGAGTTTAGAATTCTTAGCCATTTGAAGATGGTATAGCTGATTCTTGCTGTCTCCTCTGCCAATAACTCTCCCAGTCTTCAAATCTTGAAACTCAACTTCATCAGGTCTGAATACTACTTGACAATCAAGATCAATGGTAGCTTTCTTCACAGATAACAGATTTGAAGTGAACCGGGGCATGTAGAAGGCAGTTGTGTCCTTCTCAAACAGCTTGAGCTTTCCCACTCCTTCTATTGGGATCATAGCACCATTAGCTATCATAACACTCCCTGTTGCAGCCTTGATCTCACTTATAAGCTTCCTATCACTGATCATATGATGGCTTGCTCCAGAATCAATCACAATGGGTTTAAGAGCTCCGGATTGTACCTCATGTTTCTTGCTTGCTGCTAAAGCTTGTACACGTTCCATGAACACCCTCCATTCCTTCCTGGTGATAGGATCATCAGCTCTACCTTCTTCCTCCTGCTCTCTTAGTCCCATTGTCTCATTTAGAGAACCACTTATGAGGGCTGAGTAAGAACACTCTCCCACAACTCTCTTCCTACCCTTTCCTATGTTGATATAAGCTTTGGATAGCATTCTGCACCTCCTCCTCTTCCGGAAGCCCTCACTCCTACTCCCGGTTAGCCTCCATGAGCCCTCACTCCTACTCATGGTTAGCTTCTGGAAGCTCTCACTCCTACTCCCAGTTGGCTTCCATGAGCTCTCACTCCTACTCATGGTTAGCCTCTCATCATCTCTTATTATCTCATACGCCCTTCTTATAAGCACACAGATCTCTTCCATTTCCGGAAGCTGTTCCCCTCTTAGAACCATCTCCACCAGCCACCCATATGATGACTCCATGCTCGCCAAGAGCTTCAAGACCATCTCTTGCTCTGGTGTAGCATCCCCATCCACATGGGATCTCAACCCTTGTAGTTCAACCCACAAGTGTTGTAGCTTCCTCACATGGTTATTGAACTCTTCTCTTCCTTGTTTAACTCCACTGATCACCTTCTTGACTTCATACACTCTCCTAAGATTGATCTTGTTCTCATAAACATCTTCAATCTTCTCAAGCAGTGTACTTTCTTCAAGACTAAAGCAATCTCCACTTGTTTCTCTTGCTGTCTGATCTTTCTCAGCAGCTTTACCCTTCAAAGACTCTTCCTTCTCATGGTTTCTCCAAACTCCACACCTTTTCAGAGTTGTTTTCATCTGTGAGAACCACCCCCACTCATTCCCTCTCTCTGTCTTCTCTTCACGCCTTGTTGTACCAGATTGAAGCAGCTCCATTTTCTTTAGCCTAAAGCAACAACCTTTAGCCTAGATCTTCCCCCAAATGCTTCTAATCTCACACGCCAAGCTTACCAACCAGCTAGACCCCTCTTCTGACCTTGTCACACGCCTAAAGGGACTCCCTTGAAGCTGACTCTCCAAAAGAAACACCAACAGACACAAACTTGAATTTCAAAGGATCTAGCTCTTGAAAACTCTCATGAACTCTCAAGAACACTCAAGAAAAACGAAATCACTCTCTCCTTTTCATGGAACCTGGCTCTGATACCATAAACACTTTTGTGTTTTAGAGAATGATTCAAACAACCAGAGATACTTAGATTCAAAGATTAAAGAGATTAAGAGATTTTAGTGAGAGAATCAAGAGAGAGAGACTCAAAACTCCATTAGATTAATTATGAGAGAGTTTACATCAGATATATACAAAAGGAAGAAGCATTTTCGAAATCAACCTAAGGGGATAAGATAAGCATGTGTAGTCAAAGGCCAGGCTGTAAATCCCATGGCTGAGATTGCTCACATGCTTCTAATAGTGCTAAAGCACTCTTCTCCTTTCCAGCCAGTGACAGCCTGTCCAAGTCTCCTCTCTTATCCCTTCCCATACTCAGATCAAGTGTAGACAACCTAAGGTAACTCCTCCTTGCCATCCGAGTTACCCTGGTTACTATGGTAACTTCTTTAGTTACCACAGTAACAATAAAGTTACTGTGGTAACTCTCCAAAGTTACTGTCTGCTCCAAATCTCTTCCTCTCTCAATATATCACATCTCTATTCTCTCATCTCAACATGAAGAACCAGAAACCATATCTCCTTCACAAGAAAGCTAAAGAACACATCTTGTTTCCTCCTTTCTTTAATAACTCTCGGATCAGATGTGCTTGGTCTCAGCACATCCAGCTCCATCCATCCTTCTTTCAGCCTTCCCACAAGCTGATACAACTCATCCTTTCCTTGTCTCAAGCCGCGGATCACTCTCTTGTCTCCACTGACCTTCACAAGTTTGGACCTTTCTACATAAGCTTCTTCAATCCCACTCTCCAAAGTGGTTTCTTGATCAGCTTCATCTTCACCTTTCAGATTCCTTGTCTGACCTTCTTCAGTAGCCATTTCCACTAAAGGCTTCCCCTTTACATGACCACACCATAACCCACAGCTTTCCAAAGCTCTCTTTGCCCATCTTGACCAATCGCCATCTCTCTCTTCTTCAAGCTCCATGATTGTACTAGATCTGTGCTTCTTCTCCATGACTAGATTGTTTGTTTCCATCAGAATGATCCAGACGAGACTAGTGACAGAAGAACACAACCCAGAATCACCAAGAACACTCAAGAACACCAAGAACACTCAAGAACACCAAGAAAGAACCTAAATTTGCGAAAAACAAATCACACACTCATCCCCTTTTGAGCAACCTGGCTCTGATACCATAAACACTTTTGTGTTTTAGAGTGTGTTTAATAATAATTAGAGAAGATTAGAGTAAAGTTTAGAGAGAATAGAGAGATTCTAGAGAGAGATAGACTCAAAACTCCATTAATTAATAACTGATGAGGTTTACAAGTATTAATAGAGAGAGCAACAAGGGTTTTCGAAATGCATAAGCATGTGGAGTCAATGGACAGGCTGGAACTCCTTTTGAATCAATTGGCTGTGCTTTCTCACATGCTTGCACTAGTAAAAAGCATCCTCTCCTTTCCAGCATCATACAGGCTGTCAAAGTGCTCCCTTATCCTTCCTTATCCTCTTAGGTCGAATTTCCTCTCTTCTCCTCATTAAGTTACCTCCTCATCCCATCAGATAACTTCCCCAAGTAGTTACTGTGGTTAAAAGAAAGTTACCACAGTAAAACTCCAAAGTTACTGTCTCAGCCTCTTTGGTCTTCATCTCAACAACTGTCTGACCCAAATCTTCTCTAAATGGTGTCTAAGTCCCTCCTGGACTTAAACCCTAGCTTTGCACACTCATCAGACCACTTCTGAAGCCTTAAGACTCTTCCAAAGCCTTAACATACAACCTCTGAAGATCTTGCCATGTCTTTGCAGAAGCACCAACTCAACTCATCACCTTTGCTTCTCCACTTCTTCTCTTCAAGTTAACACTCCCCCTCAAGCTTGACTCTAGCTGATCCTAAGTCAAGCTTGGAACCTTGAAGAACTTCCTCATTAAAAACCTCACCAAGGAAAACCCTTTGGGACAAAACCTTGATGAGGGAAAAAGAGTAAAGTCTCCAAGGCCTAGGGATTGGCCAGTGAGTCTTTGTGCTTTACCAACAATGTAAGGGACACAAAGACTCTGGATCATGGCCCTCATGTGATGCAAGATAGAACCGACTCCTCTTGCTCATCATCAACACTTCTTGTACTCTTGTTTAGACAGATCTTGGTCTCTCCCCCTTTCTCACAACCTTCTTGTTGTGATCAAGTGCTCGGATTACCCGATCTTCCTAGATAGATACAAGCTGAGTCTTGGCTGCTTCTTCTTCATGAGTCACCACCATGTTACTGAAACCTTCATGACAGGATGCTTCAGACTGTAGTACCAATCACCTTATAAGATTAAGAGAATGAAATGATTTAGAGAAGATTAAGGAACAGAATGAGAGATTATGAAAAGATTAGACTAGAATCATGCTTAAGAGAGTATGAGCTTAGTGAGAGAAACTCAGAACTGTATGTTTCTTATTAAATGACCAGAGTTACAATATATAGGATGAGATCATAAGGGTTTTCGAAATCATAGAGCTAAGCTAAGCATGTGAAGTCAACAAGGAGAGGATAAGCCTTCTTTGGACCGGCCAATCAGCTTCCCCACATGCTTGGAGTATCTAGCATCTTGGACCAAGATGCTCTTGCCTTTCCAGCTGTGCCAGCCTGTCAAGCCGCGCCTCTTCTTATCCTCCAACGGTCTGATCCATCAGCCAAAGCCTCTTCTTTCCACATGAGTTACCCGGGTAACTCTTTGTGACCGTGGTCGAGGTTTCACTTGTCCTAACATGTACGGACGTACGGCCTTGTACGGCCTTGTACGGTCAGGCCAATGTGAACCTCTCCCATCACACCAATGCTTAACATACTCTCTTCAGTCTTAACCCCTTTGTGCTTCACACCTGTATACTCAACTCTTCAACACTCCCCCTCAAGCTTAGCTTTGTGAAGTCTAAGCTTGGACACTATGAGATCTTCCTCATTAAAAACCTCACCAAAGAAAACCCATTGGGACAAAACTTTGATGAGGGAAAAAGAGTAAAGACCTCATAGTAAGGGGCTCAGCTCCTAGATGAAAGATCAACGAGTCCCAACCTGATGTAGATGGACTCCATTGTCTTCATTCTTGCTGCTTTTGTGAACACATCAGCCAGTTGATCTTCACTCCGTGTGTAGCATGGCAGGATCACTCCCAAGACTATCATCTGCCTTACCTTGTGACAATCCACTTCAATGTGCTTGGTTCTCTCATGGAAGACTGAGTTGGAGGCAATGTGGATTGCAGCTTGGTTATCACAATGCATTGTCATTGGCGCCACTTGCTCAATCTCAATGTGCTTCAAGATCCCCTTGATCCATACCAACTCATTAGTGAGCTTCAGCATTGCTCTATATTCTGCCTCCGCACTAGAACAAGAGACCACCTTCTGCTTCTTGCTCTTCCAAGTCACAAGGTTCCCTCCAATGAAGGTGCAGTAGCCGGTTGTAGATCTTCTGTCTGCTCTATCTCCAGCCCAATCTGCATCACAGTAGCCAACCACTTCTGTACTCCCATTGCATCCCATCCAGACTCCTTGGCCTGGTGATCCGTTGAGGTAGCTTAGCACTCTATCTACCATTCTCCAATGATGATCCTTTGGAGCTTGCATGTGTTGACTCACCTGATTCACAGCAAAGCAGATATCAGGTCGTGTGATTGTTAGGTAGATTAGCTTACCCACTAGCTTCCTATAAAGCTTAGGATCATGGAACAGCTTGCTGTCTTCAAGCTCCCCCTCTCTTGGCACTTTGTACCCATCCTCCATTGGCATTTTTGCGGTTTGTCCTCCAAGTTTACCTGCATCTTTCAAAAGATCAAGTGTATATTTCCTTTGGGACATGAATAATCCTTCCTTGGATCTACAAATCTCAATCCCAAGAAAGTATTTCATCTCTCCAAGATCTTTAATCTCAAACACAGACTTGAGATAGTCTTTGGTTTCTTGTATTCCAACCTTATCACTACCAGTAATGATAATGTCGTCAACATAGACCAATAGACAGATGATACCTGAGGTTGTGTTTAGAGTGAATAAGGTATGGTCCAGTTCAGACTTCCTGAAGCCTTTTCCATTCAGTGTAGTACTCAGCTTGTGATACCAGGCTCTAGGTGATTGCTTCAATCCATAGATAGCCTTCTTCAACCTTAGGACATTCCCTGGCTTCACAATACTCTCAAGACCCGGAGGAGGCTGCATATACACCTCATCTTCAAGTTCCCCTTGTAGAAATGCATTCTTCACATCCATTTGCCACAATCCCCATTCAAGATTAGTAGCAATTGATAAGATGATTCGGATGGTGTGAAGCTTAGCCACTGGAGCAAATGTGTCTATGTAGTCCTCTCCATATGTCTGTGTAAACCCTCTAGCCACAAGCCTGGTCTTCTTCCTATCAACCGTCCCATCTGGTCTATACTTGATTGTAAATATCCATTTACATGATACTGCCTTCTTCCCTTGAGGCAGCTCACTCTCATACCAGGTTCCATTCTTACTCATAGCATCAGCCTCATCCGCAACTGAGTCTCTCCACTCTTTATCTTCCATTGCCTCTTCATATGTCCTTGGTATGTAGCTTGTATCCAAACTTGTCATAAAAGCACAATGCTCGTTTGGGAACTCGGCAAATGAACAGACAGCTTGACTGGGATGTGCAACGGCTTGAGCATTGTAGTAAACTCTGGTATTGGCCCAGTTAGATGGATCCTTCCTTACTCTTGTACTTCTTCTTAATGGCACTGTCTCCATAAGTGGCTCACTGGCCACCTCAGGTTCTATAGCCGTTTCATTGATTACCTCTTCCCTTTCTTCAGGTTGTACCCCCATCTGATCTCTTCTTTCTTCAGTTGCATCTCCATTGTGCATCACTTGTTGATCAGGACTTGAGCTCCCTTCATTCTCATGAGCTGTATCAGACTTGTTTCCCCCTTCATGATCAGCATGGGATGTGTCTTCAGCTTCATTTTGAACTGGTGCTTCTCGCCCCTTTGGATCCTGGGTTGTATTGATCCCAAGACCATCCAAGATCATCCTAAGACTCGCAGCCTTATCAGATGGTTGAGCTAGATCTTTCAGATCTTCCCAGCTCCTTTCTTCATAGTAACCTTTAGTTTCTATGAACTTTACGTCCCTTGAAACTAGGAGCCTTCTTGTTTGCGGCTCAAAGCATTTGTATCCTCTTTGTGTTGTTGAGTACCCCACAAACATGGCTTTAATACTCTTAGGCTCCAACTTGTTCCTCATGTCTCCTGGAATCAGCACATAACATATGCTTCCGAATACTCTCAAATGGCTTAGGGATGGCTTGATCTTATTCAGAACTTCAAACGGTGATTGATCTTCCAAGACTCTTGTAGGAATTCGGTTGATCAAGTAGCAGGCTGAGATCACAGCATCACTCCAAAACCTTTTTGGGACATTGGTTTGAAACATCATTGATCTTGCAACCTCCATTAGATGTCTGTTCTTTCTCTCAGCCACACCATTTTGTTGTGGAGTGTAAGGACAGCTAGTTTGATGAAGGATTCCGTGTAAGGCTAGATGTTGCTTGAAGGCAATGCTTGTATATTCCCCACCATTATCTGATCTGAAAATCTTAAGCTTGGCATTATAATGGTTAGATACATAAGCTTGAAAGTTTTTAAATGCTTCAAGAACTCTATCCTTAGTTTTAATGAGAGTTATCCAGGTGTATTTGGATTTTTCATCAATGAATGTTACAAAGTACTTATAATTTTCCCTAGACAAGCAAGGAGCAGTCCAAACATCAGAATGCACAAGATCAAAACATTTCTCATATATAGTAGTTGAGTTTCTAAAGACTGCCTTACAATGTTTGCCCAAGATACATGCTTCACATTCATTATTTTTATACATGACACCTGGTAACATTAAGTTCAAAGCCCTATCATGTGGATGGCCTAATCTAGCATGCCATAATGCATCATTATTCAAACTAGAGACAGAACTAAAAGAGAAACTTGAATTGGAAATGGGAGCTATGTCTTCTAGCATATAAAGCTCTCCTTTGGTAACTCCCTTGCCAATCATCTTTCTTGTGTCAATATCCTGAAACTTCACATCATTAGGACTAAAGATAACATTGCAATGTAAATCAGTAGTACATCTTTTAACAGATAATAAATTTGATGTGAATTCAGGCATATAGAAAGCTCTAGACTCTTTATCAAACAGATTTAGATTTCCTATTCCTTTAATTGCAATTCTATCACCATTTGCAATCATCACATTTCCACAAGCAGGTTCTATATCCTTAATGAGACTAGTGTCACTAATCATGTGATGAGATGCACCTGAATCTACAATCAAAGGTTTTATCACATTTTTAGCAGCAAGTGTTATAGGTAAATCATTCAAGCTGTTTAGACATCTAGATGCATCGTTTATCTCATTGTTATGACTTAGATAACCATGAGTCCTATCTATGTAAGATGCAGCAAGAGAGTATCCTAGAGGAGTGTTCATACAGTTACCATTCTCCTTGAGAGCTTTGATAAGGGCATCAATGTCTGATCTCCTTATCATCTCACCATCAGTGCTCTTCCCCGGAGTGTGCTGAGTGGTTAAGGCCTTCCCTACACCTTCTTACATTGCCTGTCCAGCTCCGGATGTTCCAGCTTCACTAGCTCCATCAGACAGATGCGCCCTTGCTTCTCTATCCCTCATGAACTTGGTAGGCTTGAGGTGGGGGTGTAGGATCCAGCACTGGCTCCTCTTATGGCCCTGCTTCTTGCAATGATCACACTTCCCTCCAAACTTTCCTTCCTCAGTCCTGTATGCCGCTTTGTTTGCTTGGACAGCATCAGCTTGATTCGCGAGTGTAAGCTCCCCCTTTCCTCCAAACAACCCAACTGATCCCTCCTCTCTTTGTATCTGAGCGCATACATCTTCAAGGGAAGGAAGCTTTGGTGATCTCAAAATGTGTTTGATGAGGTCATTAAAGACCGGATTCAAGGTGAGCAGCAAACCGAACACTTGATCCTGTTCTCTTCTCTCCATGAGAACATCTTGATCAGTGGTGTTAGGCCTCAGCATCTCTAGCTCAGACCATAAGGCTCTGAACTTTCCCAAGTGTTTAGTAAACTCCACCTCCTCTTGCACAAGAGTGTTGATTGATCTCTTCAACTCAAACACACGGCTCAGATTAGAGATGTTACCGTAGACCTTTTGGAGTGTATCCCACAGGTCCTTTGGCGTCTCACAGTAGCTGTAGGCTTCCAGGATTGAAGCTTCAAGTGACCCATGTAGTACCGTAAGCACCTTCAAGTCATCTTGATCCCACTTCTCTTGATCTACCACCATCAGCTCTTGACCGCCTTCTCCTTCTTTAGCAACTGGTCTCGGAGCTCCATCTGAGATATGGCTCCATAAACCCTTGCTCCCAACTGCCGCTTTCACCAAGCGAGACCACAACAGGTAGTTAGTACCACCCTTCAACGTAACAGCAACCGAGAGAGCCTTGCTCTTGCTTTCTTCCATTTCAAATGCTTAAGAACAACCGCAAATGGGATGAAGCTGAAGATTACTGAGATTAGAAGCCAGGAAATGGGTAACCTGGCTCTGATACCATATAAGATTAAGAGAATGAAATGATTTAGAGAAGATTAAGGAACAGAATGAGAGATTATGAAAAGATTAGACTAGAATCATGCTTAAGAGAGTATGAGCTTAGTGAGAGAAACTCAGAACTGTATGTTTCTTATTAAATGACCAGAGTTACAATATATAGGATGAGATCATAAGGGTTTTCGAAATCATAGAGCTAAGCTAAGCATGTGAAGTCAACAAGGAGAGGATAAGCCTTCTTTGGACCGGCCAATCAGCTTCCCCACATGCTTGGAGTATCTAGCATCTTGGACCAAGATGCTCTTGCCTTTCCAGCTGTGCCAGCCTGTCAAGCCGCGCCTCTTCTTATCCTCCAACGGTCTGATCCATCAGCCAAAGCCTCTTCTTTCCACATGAGTTACCCGGGTAACTCTTTGTGACCGTGGTCGAGGTTTCACTTGTCCTAACATGTACGGACGTACGGCCTTGTACGGCCTTGTACGGTCAGGCCAATGTGAACCTCTCCCATCACACCAATGCTTAACATACTCTCTTCAGTCTTAACCCCTTTGTGCTTCACACCTGTATACTCAACTCTTCAACACACCTAACTCTAGAGGCCGCATTGGTGATTGCTTCTTCATCCTTCATTATGCTTCATAACTGATCTGCTCCTCTTCTTGAATAACCACCAAGTACTCTCAGATCATGTAAGCTTCAACACTCCCCCTCAAGCTTGAGACTCTCACATGAACAAGCTTGGATGGATAGCTTCATGATCTGCACCATTACTCCATTGCAACACCTTCTGAACTCGCCATCTTCATGGAGTGCTTGTGGAAGCTTCAGCTACCTCTTCAGCCACCTCACACTAGAAGCCGCACTGATAGAGTCTTCATCTTCTCACAGCCAAGAGTGCTCTGAACACTCTCTTGCCTAGACACGCCACTGTCTAGACCCGGATGGCTCCTTCTTCTTCAGTTGCTTGCAATGGACCTTCTGAACCTTCTTGGTCCGACTGATAGCTCACTAAACTCCCCTCCTCAAGCTTGGATTGAGTATAGGTCCAAGCTTGCAAGTGAGCTTCAGTGAGACTACACACCAGTGGCGCATCACCATTTCTTTCTCAACTCTCCATTGCTCCACACAATGGGCAAAGTCTTCCTCTTTCAACTCGGATGGATGGTGAACCAAGAACACCTCTTGTGAACCTGAAACATCACTCAAACTCCAGCAAAGATAATATGATTTTTAAAGAGATCTCTACTCTGGTAGTATATGTGTGTGTATAAGCTTCAATGAAGAATGATTAGAGCTTGTTTTAGGTGATATAGAGAGAGAGATTGGTGAGAGTGTTTATGAGTGTATGAGAGACTTAAGAACAAAGATTAAGAGACTTAAGAGACTAGAGAGACTGAGAGAATAAGAGACTGAAGATTAGTGTTTCAGATTAGAGAAGGAGAGGGGAAACCCCCTTACTCACTTAAAGATTACAAAATGATCATAAGAGGCTTATATATGCTCTTTACATTCCATAAACTTAAAACCTACATCTAATGGCTCATAAAAGACTAGAAGGATGGAGGGACGAGATGGAGAGTTGATCTGGTCATTATAGCCTCATCTGATTGGTTAAACTCTCTTTGGTGCCTGGTTGGTTAATTCAAATCTGGTCAAAGGGAAGGCTGGCTCCTTATTGGCTGGCTAAAGGCTCCCATGAACCTGCCCTTGTATCTGTTCAGATACAAGGTCACTATAGCTTCTTCTTTACAGCTCACACAGCTCATAGACAGCCTGTCTTGGCGCCAGCTTCTTCTTTTGTCTTCTTCTCTTAAGAGCCTCTTTTGTCTTCTTCTCTTAAGAGCTTTCCTTTGCCCTATTTTTGCACCAACTCCAAATAGGCTCAGATGGTCGAGTCTTGAACTTCCGGATCGGTCAGGTCCGTACATTCCGTACGGCCTCGCCCTAAGTTTGCACACTCGACCATTCTCCTCAACTATATGCTTCTAAGTCCCTCCTAGACTTGGCCCTATCTTTGCACAACCATCAGATCACTTCTGGATACCAAGGGACACTCCTGAAGGTCTTGCCCTATCTTTGTACCATCGGCCACCTTCTCCCAAACTCTTCCAACACCTTCTATCTTCTCTTCAGTTCAACACTCCCCCTCAAGCTTGACTTTAGGAGATCCTAAGCCAAGCTTGGAACTCTGAAGAGTCTCCCTCATTAAAAACCTTTCAAGGAAAACCCATTGGGACAAAACCTTGCAAGGGAAAAAGAGTAGAGCTCTCCAAAGCCTAGGGATTGGCCAGTGAGCTCTTGTGCCTTAGAACCAATGTGGTTGGACACAAGAAGCTCTGGATCACGGCCTAACAGGTGCAGCAACTCTTCAAAGCTTTGCGCACACTTCACACTTCAGCTTCACCTCTTCATGGAACCGGTTTGAAGTCTCCCCCTCTCAACTGACTTCTCAGCCATCTTAGAGAAGCTAGGACACGACCAGATCATCTTCAAAACACTAGTGAGGCTGATCAATACTTCACACTCGGCTTGCCCTCTTCATAGACTAGGTTTAGGGTCTCCCCCTCTCAACAGACTTCACAGCCCCTTTAGAGAAGCTAGGAGATTCCCCGGAACTGTTTAATGAGGCTACAAGCAATGGTACCTGATTCATTATCCCAAAGGTGCATCAGTACCTATTAAAAACAAGAAAATGAATATCCTGCATCACACTTGATGCACACAATCCCATAATTCAATCATGATCATCTTAAGTATCTTTTCAAGCACAAGCAATGAATAAGATGAATGAAAAAGATTGAAGAAAGAGTTTAAAAAAGTCTAAGGGAACTTCCCTTGTGTTTTTGTGAGTTTTCTAACTCGGCCAATGCACCATCTTCATGGCATCATCAACTTCTTGGAAGGGCAGAATGGATTCATCAGCTTCTCCTCAATCACCTCTCATTGAAGCCGCATTGATGGAGAGCTTTCTTCCTCACTTGCCAAGACTGCTCTGAACAGCCTCTTACCTAGACACGCCACTGACTTGGTCCGGTTGATGATCCTTTGTAGAAGCCTTTGCAAAGACTTGTTACTGACCATGGATCATATGCATTAAGACTCCCCCTCAAGCTTAGAACCGAGACTAGAAGGAGCTAAGCTTGTGATGATCCTATGCATCTCCATGGTCTAATAACTATCATCTTTCATGATAGCTTTCTTCTTGTGAGTTTACTCTCTTCCTTAACCAGGAACTAGGGTGTTTGAATCACCATAGAGAGTCTCACAAGTCACACCTCTCATTGCATAATGACCCATGCTACACTTCCTGTAGACTAAGGACTAGATATGTCCAATGGTATTATGCAATGGCCATCTCTCATTACATACTCAATCACACTACACTTCCTGTAGGTTATGGACTAACATGTCCTTGTGATGATATGCAATGGCACAAGACCCTTGTCTTTACATTCTTGGTTGTTGGCGAGTTACATGTATCACATTTCCTTGTGTACCTAACACCACCACAACTCAATGCAAGATCAGATCATCCCATTGGGATCAAACCAAGATTATCCATCCTGTTTGATCACCAATGCCACAATAATATGATACTTGAAACAGGCTAGACAATCAATACAATCAAGTAAAGACAATCAATTCAGTTTTTTTTTTTTTTTAAATGCAGCAATAGATGAATGCATTAGGTTACATACTAACTATATGAATGAAATATATTCAACCCAAATGAAACACAAGCCTAGATGATACTTATGCAATCAAGGCGACAAGAGTGACTCAATTCATGCTTATGCTCACTAGTTTTATCAAAGTCAATGATTCAAATAGCTTAGACATACTTCTAAATGCTTATAAGACATCACTGATGGATTTAACTATGGCATAGCAACAATCAGAACTGGACTGAGTCAAGACAGCAGATTTCAATCTCTAACAATGACAATGCAAGTTCTATTTTTTTTTTTAAGTTCTCTAAATGCAATGCAAGCTTACATCAGTACATTTGCAATTTAGGCTCATTTTTAAATGCAATAATACATGAATGCACAATCTTAAAAGCTTTAGCTATATGAATGCAACAGGTTCAATCCATGAGCCATATCAAGGCTATGCACAACAGTTTCAATCAAAACCAATGATGCAAGCAACTTAGACAATTTCTAATTGATGCAAGACTTTCATCAATGGATTAAACATAGGCACTAGTATCAGATAACAACAGGATTGAACTTAGACAGTATGAGACGTGCTTATGTATGCAAAATAGCTTATCAATCATGATGCAAGCAGCAGAGACATTCTACTCAATTCTACAACACATTCATGATGATTTCAAGCTATGGCAATACACAAGACAATGCAATGAACAGAACATGAGATTTTGGGACTCTAGACATTACTTAATATCAATAAGACAATGCAGCAGCAAAACAATTTCAGTGCAATTAGCCTAGACATTCTACTAGAAGCTATGAACTCTTAATGGAATTAGGGAAAGCACATAGTATAATCAGGAGATAAACCTATCAAGACATATTAAGATAGATGAGATTAGGTTTACTCCCTTGGTTAAGATGATGAGGACTGGTTCTCAAAGTTACCACCTGAATCCTCACTTCTTCTTCTTCTCTTATTGCAATCACCCTTCTGAATTTACCACCATGATGGAATGCTTGTGGATGCTTCAGCTACTACTTCTTCAATCACCTCACAATAGAAGCCGCCTTGATAGAGTAGCCTTCTTCTTCACAGAGCCAAGAGTGCTCTGTCTTAGTTTGAGCACCCTCTTGAATAGGCATGCCACTGCCTAGACCCGGTTGGCTTCTTCTTCAGTTACTTGCAATGGTAAGAGGAAGACCAGTGAGCTTCAAGTGAGTTTTACAACCATCTGCGCTTCACCCTTCTTGTGATAACTCTCCATTGCACACACAATGGGCACCATTCTTTCTCTTTCAACTCGGATTTGATGATGAACTAGGAACACCTTTTGTGAACCTGAAACATCACTCAAACTCTAGCAAAGATAAGACACAATTGCATTGGGATCAATCCTTGACTTCATCAAGTTTGATCACCAATGTCTCAAGCTTTATAGCATTTGATAGAATCAAGACAATGTCAAGTTATTATCTATGCAAGCAACCATTCTCTAAATACTAAGCAAGACCTTATCAGATTCAAGTCAAAGTATTTAGGCAATTTTAAACACTCCTTAGGTTTTCAATCACACCACACATTATAACCAGTCAACAACACAAGCTTATTATCAAGAGGGTTTTAAACAATCGCTTACACAAGGAACCAGGTTGGTTCCTTAAACCTCCAAGGGGACTGGCCATGGCTTTTGTTGAATCTGAGAGTCTGGATAGTCACCCACCTCCTACTCCTTCAGTTCATGGCCACCTTCTTGTTTCTCCAACTCAAAGATTCCTCCTTTCTTCAAGTCTTCTAGGCGCCATCATCTTGACAGCTTTCATGATGAACCGGGTGAAGAAAGCTCTTGGAGGAGGCGCCTTTGATGAGGTTCGTGAGTCCTCTCCATACACTTCTGCTTCCAATGAGTTTCTCCATCAGTATAGACAGGAGAAAGGATGAGAGACACGCCCTTCAGTCTTCTTCTCATGGAGGAACTGAACTCGGATGGGAATGTCTTCAAGGGTTGGATTTGAGCTGAGGGTAGAGCTTGTGTTGTGCGGAAGCTACAGCTCAGGTTCTGATGAACCTGGCTCTGATACCATATGATTTTTAAAGAGATCTCTACTCTGGTAGTATATGTGTGTGTATAAGCTTCAATGAAGAATGATTAGAGCTTGTTTTAGGTGATATAGAGAGAGAGATTGGTGAGAGTGTTTATGAGTGTATGAGAGACTTAAGAACAAAGATTAAGAGACTTAAGAGACTAGAGAGACTAGAGAGACTGAGAGAATAAGAGACTGAAGATTAGTGTTTCAGATTAGAGAAGGAGAGGGGAAACCCCCTTACTCACTTAAAGATTACAAAATGATCATAAGAGGCTTATATATGCTCTTTACATTCCATAAACTTAAAACCTACATCTAATGGCTCATAAAAGACTAGAAGGATGGAGGGACGAGATGGAGAGTTGATCTGGTCATTATAGCCTCATCTGATTGGTTAAACTCTCTTTGGTGCCTGGTTGGTTAATTCAAATCTGGTCAAAGGGAAGGCTGGCTCCTTATTGGCTGGCTAAAGGCTCCCATGAACCTGCCCTTGTATCTGTTCAGATACAAGGTCACTATAGCTTCTTCTTTACAGCTCACACAGCTCATAGACAGCCTGTCTTGGCGCCAGCTTCTTCTTTTGTCTTCTTCTCTTAAGAGCCTCTTTTGTCTTCTTCTCTTAAGAGCTTTCCTTTGCCCTATTTTTGCACCAACTCCAAATAGGCTCAGATGGTCGAGTCTTGAACTTCCGGATCGGTCAGGTCCGTACATTCCGTACGGCCTCGCCCTAAGTTTGCACACTCGACCATTCTCCTCAACTATATGCTTCTAAGTCCCTCCTAGACTTGGCCCTATCTTTGCACAACCATCAGATCACTTCTGGATACCAAGGGACACTCCTGAAGGTCTTGCCCTATCTTTGTACCATCGGCCACCTTCTCCCAAACTCTTCCAACACCTTCTATCTTCTCTTCAGTTCAACAGATAAGACACAAGTGCATTGGGTCAACCCTTGATGCATCATCAAGTTTGAACACCAATGTCTTTAAGCAATGCAACAGATTAAACTAGACATTTTCAAGTTCTAATCTTTGCAAGCAACCTCTCTAAGCACTAGCATGATCCTAACAGATTCAATAAAAGCTACTTAGGCAATTTTTAAAGCTTCTTTACTCAGCATTTAGACATGAATCTAATGCTTCAATGTAAGACAGCCATTTGACAGTATGCACTAACCTTAATCAGTTTTAATTCATGAATGCAACAATACAATCCATCACACATTCATTTATAACTTAGGCTAAGCATTACTATCATCACTTAACATCAGACAATGCATTACTTTCAATCTGTTTTCAGTTCATGAGCTTCAAACAATATCATTTCACCTTTAGCAAACTCATTACTTAACAGGAGCAAGCATTTTACTCTTTAAACACTAAACAAGCCTTTAAAGCATCCTGGGACAGATTCAAATAATTATATTTAGCAATCACACATTATCCTCAGGGATTTCAATCAATACACATCACAATAACCAGGCAACTACTCAACACAAGCTCAATATCAAGAAGGTTTTAAAGAATCGCTTACACAAGGAACCAGGTTGGTTCCTTAAGTCTCCAAAGGCAATCTGGCCATGATATGGTTGGATTCAAGAGTCTAGGTCGTCACCCAACTCCTTCTCCTTCAGTCCATGGCCTCCTTCTTGTTTCTCTCACCCAAAGACCCCTCCTTTCTTCATACTTCAAACCGGCTTCTCTTAGCTTCATCTTTCTTGTATCCGGATGTGATAAGCTCTTGGACAAGGAGCTTTGGCTTGAGGTTCATGACGCCTCTCCATCCTCCTTTGCTTCCAATGAGACTCTCTCCATCAGGTACAGACAGCAACGGCTTGAGGGACAGGATAACACTCCATGGCTTCAAGTCTCTTCTTCTTCAAGAGCTGAACTCGGATGGATATGACTTCAAGGGTTTGGTTTGAGCTGAGATAAGAGCTGTGGATTTGCGGAAGCTCAGCTCAGGTTCTGATGAACCTGGCTCTGATACCATGTGAGATTTGAGAGCTCTGGCTGTGTATGTGTATGAAAAGCCATTAAAGGCAAAGATAAGGTCTTGAACTAGTTGAATAAGAGGTCTGATGAAACTAGTATGAACTTGAATCAGAAACAAAGAGACTTTGAGAGATTAAGAGATTAGAGACTAAGAAAGGGGTAGATTAAGGGAATCTGATCAAGAACACACTTTTATAATTATGAAGGAGATGGGTAAAACCCCCATACTCTCTTAAGAGAGCTTTCAATTTCGTCCATACACATGCCTTATATAGGCTTTACATGTTTGCAACATTAGAAACCTAAATCTAATGGATAGAAATGACTTGAAAGGAATGGATGGTGAGGATGAGTTGTCTTGATTGCAATCTGTGTGAATTGATCTGATTGGTTAATTCAAACTGGTCAAGGCAAGGGCTGCTTCCTGATTGGCTCTCCTTAGGCTCCTCTTCATCTTCCCATGTTACTGTCCAGATTCATAGTCAAGCCTATCTTCCCTTTACAGCATCAGCCAGCCTGTCTCTTATCCACAAGTGGTCCCAAGACTTAGAGAATGACCAGGACGCCCCCAACCATCAGATTCACTCATTTGCTTCTTCACACAATCAGCCAACGAGTTCACTTGCCCAAACTTCTCCAATCTTACTGTGGTAACTCTCCAAAGTTACTGTGGTAACTTTGGAGTTACTGTCTGACCCAAATCTTCTCTAAATGGTGTCTAAGTCCCTCCTGGACTTAAACCCTAGCTTTGCACACTCATCAGACCACTTCTGAAGCCTTAAGACTCTTCCAAAGCCTTAACATACAACCTCTGAAGATCTTGCCATGTCTTTGCACAAGCACCAACTCAACTCATCACCTTTGCTTCTCCACTTCTTCTCTTCAAGTTAACAGGTGAGGCAGATGATTATACTTGGAGTGATATTGCCATGTTATACAAGAAGTGAAGATCAGCTTGCAGATGTGTTTACTAAAGCAGCGAGATTAAAGACAATGGAGTCCATAATATCAAGACTTGGACTCATTGATCTTACTCCTAGGAGCTGAGCCCCTCAACCATGGAGTCTCCACTCTTTTTCCCTCATCAAGGTTTTATCCCATTGGGTTTTCTTTGATGAGGTTTTTAATGAGGGAGGTCTTCATGGTTTCCAAGCTTGACTTGTTCTACATGGTCAAGCTTGAGGGGGAGTGTTGAGATGAAGACCAAAGAGGCTGAGACAGTAACTTTAGAGTTTTACTGTGGTAACTTTCTTTTAACCACAGTAACTACTTGGGGAAGTTATCTGATGGGATGAGGAGGTAACTTAATGAGGAGAAGAGAGGAAATTCGACCTAAGAGGATAAGGAAGGATAAGGGAGCACTTTGACAGCCTGTATGATGCTGGAAAGGAGAGGATGCTTTTTACTAGGGCAAGCATGTGAGAAAGCACAGCCAAGTGATTCAAAAGGAGTTCCAGCCTGTCCATTGACTCCACATGCTTATACATTTCGAAAACCCTTGTTGCTCTCTCTATTAATACTTGTAAACCTCATCAGTTATTAATTAATGGAGTTTTGAGTCTATCTCTCTCTAGAATCTCTCTATTCTCTCTAAACTTTACTCTAATCTTCTCTGATTATTATTAAACACACTCTAAAACACAAAAGTGTTTATCTCCACTACTCTATGTATCTAAATCAAGCTTTGTACATCGTGATTCATCCTGGTTTGATTAGAATGTCGAAGAAGTTGTCATATTCCCAAACAGGGAAACTGGGATCACCTTATTTGAAAGTTGGATAACTTCTTCATCCTAACTCCTATGAGATTTATTCAACTTCCTGGTGATTCTCCACTACTTTATGTATCCAAATGAAGGTTCTTACATCGCGATTCATCCTGGTTTGATTAGAATGACGAAGAAATTGTCATATTCCCAAACAAGGAAACTGAGATCACCTTATTTGAAAGTGGGATAACTTCTTCATCCTAACTCCTATAAGATTTATTCAACTTCCTGGTGATTCTCCACTACTTTATGTATCCAAATCAAGCTTTGTACATCGCGATTCATCCTGGTTTGATTAGAATGACGAAGAAGTTGTCATATTCACAAACAGGGAAACTGGGATCACCTTATTTGAAAGTAGGATAACTTCTTCATCCTAACTCCTATGAGATTTATTCAACTTCCTGGTGATTCTCCACTACCTTATGTATCCAAATGAAGGTTCTTACATCGTGATTCATCCTGGTTTGATTAGAATGACGAAAAAGTTGTCATATTCCCAAACAAGGAAACTGGGATCACCTTAATTGAAAGTGGGATAACTTCTTCATCCTAACTCCTATAAGATTTATTCAACTTCCTGGTGATTCTCCACTACTTTATGTATCCAAATGAAGGTTATTACATTGCGATTCATCCTGGTTTGATTAGAATGACGAAGAAGTTGTCATATTCCCAAACAAGGAAACTGGGATCACCTTAATTGAAAGTGGGATAACTTCTTCATCCTAACTCCTATGAGATTTATTCAACTTCCTGGTGATTCTCCACTACTTTATGTATCCAAATGAAGGTTCTTACATCGCGATTCATCCTGGTTTGATTAGAATGACGAAGAAGTTGTCATATTCCCAAACAGGGAAACTGGGATCACCTTATTTGAAAGTGGGATAACTTCTTCATCCTAACTCCTATGAGATTTATTCAACTTCCTGGTGATTCTCCACTACTTTATGTATCTAAATCAAGCTTTGTACATCGCGATTCATCCTGGTTTGATTAGAATGTCGAAGAAGTTGTCATATTCCCAAACAAGGAAACTGGGATCACCTTAATTGAAAGTGGGATAACTTCTTCATCCTAACTTCTATGAGATTTATTCAACTTCCTGGTGATTCTCCACTACTTTATGTATCCAAATGAAGGTTCTTACATCGCGATTCATCCTGGTTTGATTAGAATGACGAATAAGTTGTAATATTCCCAAACAGGGAAACTGGGATCACCTTATTTGAAAGTGGGATAACTTCTTCATCCTAACTCCTATGAGATTTATTCAACTTCCTGGTGATTCTCCACTACTCTATGTATCTAAATCAAGCTTTGTACATCGCGATTCATCCTGGTTTGATTAGAATGACGAAGAAGTTGTCATATTCCCAAACAGGGAAACTGGGATCACCTTATTTGAAAGTTGGATAACTTCTTCATCCTAACTCCTATGAGATTTATTCAACTTCCTGGTGATTCTCCACTACTTTATGTATCCAAATGAAGGTTCTTACATCGCGATTCATCCTGGTCTGATTAGAATGACGAAGAAATTGTCATATACCCAAACAAGGAAACTGGGATCACCTTATTTGTATTAGATTTTGTGATTTAAAGAGTGATTAAGTTTAATCTGAGAATTAAAGAGATTGAAGATTAAGAACAAGAGAGAGAGAGACTCAAAACTCCATTAATTAATTTAATGTCTCAGATACAAGTTATATATGAAGAGATAAGGCTGATACAAAGGGGATTTCGAAATGGGACTCAAAGCATGTGAAGTCAAGGCTAGCTGGCTGCTGAGAGGCTTCACATGCTTGGACAGGCTGTAAAGTAGCTTTACCTTTCCAGCTATGACCAGACCTTATCCAAACAGCTCCTCCCTTATCCTGACTCCTCTTGGGCGTGCTTCTCCTCACCAAAGTGATCCAAGGTAACTTCCTAACCCTTTAACTTAGTTACCACAGTAAAACTAAAGTTACTGTGGTAAAACTCCAAAGTTACTATCTGTCCCAATACTCTTCCTCTATCAATGTATCCACTCTTTATCACCTCATCTCAACAATCACTTCATCTCAACACTTTATTCTCTCATCTCAACACTCCCCCTCAAGCTTGACCATGTGGAACAAGTCAAGCTTGGAAGAACCATGAGATCTCCCTCATTAAAACCTCATTAAGGAAAACCCATTGGGACAAAACCTTAATGAGGAAAGAGTAGAGATCACATGATCAGGAGAGTGTATAGACTAGTCCTTAGGCGAGAGATCAATGAGTCCTAACCTGATGTGTATGGACTCCATTGTCTTTTGCCTTGCTGCCTTTGTGAACACATCTGCTAACTGATCCTCACTCCGAGTATAACAAGGTAGAATCACCCCAAGAATCATCATCTGCCTCACCTTGTGACAATCAACCTCAATGTGCTTTGTTCTCTCATGGAACACAGAATTAGATGCAATGTGGATAGCTGCTTGATTATCACAATGCATTGTCATTGGCGTTGCTTGAATAATCTCCAGATGCTTCAAAATCCTACACATGCTTAAGCCTATCTGATTCTCACAAACCCTAGCTCTCTCTCCTTGTATATATATCAACTCATGTCATTAATAAAAGATAACACAGTTTGAGTCATTCTCTCTCTCTTGTTCTTGAGTGTTCATCATGATTCTTCACTAATCTTTCCATAATCCAATCTCATGTATGATCTCAGGTTGTGTGTGTGTATAAGCTCCAATGGAGCAAGCTGAGAAGATTAGAGTTTGTTTTAGGTGATTTTAGAGAGAGAGTTTATAAGAGTGTTTATGTGTTTACTTAAATCAGAAACAAGAGACTTTGAGAGATTAAGAGTATAAGAAAGGGAGAGATTAAAGGGAATCTGATTCAAGAACACATTTCATTATGAAGTGGAGAGGGGAAATCCCCCAAACTCCCTTAAGGCTCCAAATCGCCATTACATGCTTATTTATAAGCTCCATAGGTTTACACAATCTGAAACCTAAATCTAATGGATAATATTAACTTGAGAGAATGGATGGTGTAGATGAAGAGTTGAGATTGCAATCTGTGTGAAATGTCTTGATTGGATGAGAGCTATATGATATCTGATTGGTTGATTCAAACTGGTCAAAGGGAAGGCTGTTCTCCCATTGGCTCCTTATAGGCTCCCATGTATCCAGCCTTCATTCAGACCATGTTCATGGTCGTGGCTCCTTTTGCTTTACAGCCAAAGCCAGCCTGTCCATCCTCCAAAGTAACCAATCAGCTCCATCTTTGCTCTCATTGGCCGCTTGCCTCCACAAAGGATCTTCTTGATTCCCTTTTGATGCTTCACGACCAGACTTCTTTTTATTAGCCCTAAGTATGCACAATGTCTCCCGGACATGTTCTGATCACGCCCTAAGCTTGCACATCTTGTCCCGGACTTTGCACCACCTCAAAACATCTCAAATGGCCAAGTTGTGTATCCTCGGGTTGTCTCGGTCCGTACAATCCGTACTGCCTCGCCCTAAGTATGCACACTTGCCCATTTGCTCCCAAACACTCTTCTAAGTCCCTCCTGGACTTGGCCCTATCTTTGCACAGCCATATGAGCACTTCTGGACACCTTCAAACACTCCTAAAGTCTTTATAGATAATCTCCGGAGGTCTTGCCCTATTCTTGCTCAAGACTCTATCTCAACTTCAACACTTCACCACTCCATTTCTTTTCTTCAAGTCAACACTCCCCCTCAAGCTTGACTTTAGTTGATCCTAAGTCAAGCTTGGAACCTTGAAGAACTTCCTCATTAAAAACCTCACCAAGGAAAACCCTTTGGGACAAAACCTTGATGAGGGAAAAAGAGTAAAGCCTCCAAGGCCTAGGGATTGGCCAGTGAGTCTTTGTGCCTTACCAGCAATGTAAGGGACACAAAGACTCTGGATCATGGCCTCTTCTCGTGATGCATTGTTGATCATCACTTCATTGCACACCACTAACACTTCTTGGAACTCTTCTTTGGACCGGCCTGAGTCTTCCCTTCTATCGTGGCTTCTTGCCATCTCCCATCAGGTAAGACACGCCTAGCTCCTGCTCATTGAGTATCCAAGTACCTGATACAACATTCCACAAGTGTATCAGTCCTCAAGAGATAAACCTATCATGTATATATTTAAAGAGATAAGTTCAGGTTTACTCCCTTGTTTAAGATGGTGAGGAGTGGTCTCTTCATTTCGCCACTTGAGTCCTCACATGCTAAGCTTAACAGCTTCTCCTTTCATCACACAAGCTCACTAACACTCCCCCTCAAGCTTGAGACCGAGTATAGGGAAGGTCCAAGCTTGAAGGTGAGCGCATACTAAGCTTCATGATCAACCTTGTGGGAACACCTCCATCTTCTTCAGACTTGATGCTTACTTCCCCACTTAACCACCATTGCACTGAGGAGATACCTCAGCTTACTCTCCAAGTGCTTCTTATTAGAAGCT
Organism: Brassica napus; assembly: GCF_020379485.1. Taxonomy (NCBI): domain Eukaryota; kingdom Viridiplantae; phylum Streptophyta; class Magnoliopsida; order Brassicales; family Brassicaceae; genus Brassica; species Brassica napus. The sequence goes on from NW_026014917.1 coordinate 754,595, forward strand.
TATTGAGTTGCTTTCTTCTTCCCTCTACTTCGGCTGCATCTTCACATGATCAGCTTGCAATGGCCTTGAGGAATCAGGACATTGAGCTTTGAGGATCTTCTGGTAGCTCACTTGAATCCCCACCTCAAGCTTGACTTAGTATAGGTGCAAGCTTGAAGTGAGCCTCAATGAGACTTCAAACCGGGAGCGCATCACTGCCTACAGCTGCGCTTAAGCCAACCGATTTGCCTTTGCCTTCAGCTCCAATGCCTTCAGGTCATCAGTCTCCCCAAGACTTAGGTGATGGCCTTTACTTGTGTGTCTCCATGAACCAGGAGCGCATCACCATCACAAGCTGCGCTATCTCAACCGGCCATACACACAAGCCACTCTCCATTGCTTTAACAATGGGCAAAGTCTTCCTCTTCAACTAGGATTAGTGATGGACAAAGAACACTCCTCATGTACCTGAAACATCACTCAAACTCCAGCAAATATAAGACACAAAGGTATTGGTATCAATCCTTGACACACCATCAAGGTTGATCACCAATATCACAAGCATTGCAACAGATTACACAAGACTCATTCAAGTTCTAATCTTTGCAAGCAATCTCTCTAAGCACATGTAAGACCTTAACAGATTCAATACAAGTTACTTAGGCAATTTTAACTTCTGCCTTAACTGCATCTTAGACTTGAATCCAAGTGCATCAACCTAAGGCAGCAACAACACTCTAAGCTTTACTATACTACTCGGTTTCAATCAATGAAAGCAAACAGGATCAGACACATCTAGTATCCTATACAATCATTATAGAACCGAGGCAAGCTTTACCACTCTCAATCACCATACACAACTCTCAAGTATCTTGGGACAGATTCTAAACATTTCATATCTAGCAATCTTAAAACATCCACAAGTTTTCAATCACAACACAACCTGTCAATACACTCAAGCTTTATACAAAAGGAAAGAACTTTCTTACAGCCAAGGACCTTTGTATAGATCCTTGATTCCATTGGACAGATTCTGAGTTGTTAGTGTGCACTCCAATGCCTCCATCTTCCATGGACCTTTCCTTTTGAACCACCATGTCTTAGCTCCCACCTTTCTCCATGTTGTACACGCCACACCAGTACAAGCAGCAAGCTTTCTTCTTGAGAAACTTCTTCTTGGACTTTGAATAGCAAGAACCCGGAACTGGCTTTGTTAGAGAGGGTAGCTAATCCGCTCCATTGCCTTTGTTTCCTTGGATCTTCTTTCTTCAAGGGCGACATGGAATGATGAGGAACAGCAACAGACAGCATCTGGACTCCAGGATGAACACGCCTGCCTCTTGAGGTGTTGAACAGCCGGATAGAACAGACAGCTTCTTCTTGGTTGAAATGGACATGGTAGTGAGCTCTGAGGTTTGCGGAAGCTTCAACCAGATTCAGATGAACCTGGCTCTGATACCATGTGAGATTTTCAGAGATCTCAGGTTGTGTGTGTGTATAAGCTCCAATGGAGCAAGCTGAGAAGATTAGAGTTTGTTTTAGGTGATTTTAGAGAGAGAGTTTATAAGAGTGTTTATGTGTTTACTTAAATCAGAAACAAGAGACTTTGAGAGATTAAGAGTATAAGAAAGGGAGAGATTAAAGGGAATCTGATTCAAGAACACATTTCATTATGAAGTGGAGAGGGGAAATCCCCCAAACTCCCTTAAGGCTCCAAATCGCCATTACATGCTTATTTATAAGCTCCATAGGTTTACACAATCTGAAACCTAAATCTAATGGATAATATTAACTTGAGAGAATGGATGGTGTAGATGAAGAGTTGAGATTGCAATCTGTGTGAAATGTCTTGATTGGATGAGAGCTATATGATATCTGATTGGTTGATTCAAACTGGTCAAAGGGAAGGCTGTTCTCCCATTGGCTCCTTATAGGCTCCCATGTATCCAGCCTTCATTCAGACCATGTTCATGGTCGTGGCTCCTTTTGCTTTACAGCCAAAGCCAGCCTGTCCATCCTCCAAAGTAACCAATCAGCTCCATCTTTGCTCTCATTGGCCGCTTGCCTCCACAAAGGATCTTCTTGATTCCCTTTTGATGCTTCACGACCAGACTTCTTTTTATTAGCCCTAAGTATGCACAATGTCTCCCGGACATGTTCTGATCACGCCCTAAGCTTGCACATCTTGTCCCGGACTTTGCACCACCTCAAAACATCTCAAATGGCCAAGTTGTGTATCCTCGGGTTGTCTCGGTCCGTACCATCCGTACTGCCTCGCCCTAAGTATGCACACTTGCCCATTTGCTCCCAAACACTCTTCTAAGTCCCTCCTGGACTTGGCCCTATCTTTGCACAGCCATATGAGCACTTCTGGACACCTTCAAACACTCCTAAAGTCTTTATAGATAATCTCCGGAGGTCTTGCCCTATTCTTGCTCAAGACTCTATCTCAACTTCAACACTTCACCACTCCATTTCTTTTCTTCAAGTCAACAATTATCACAATGCATTGTCATTGGCGTTGCTTGAATAATCTCCAGATGCTTCAAAATCCCTTTTATCCACACTAACTCATTTGTAAGCTTCAGCATTGCTCTATACTCGGCCTCAGCACTAGAGCAAGACACTACCTTCTGCTTCTTACTCTTCCAAGTGACCAAGTTACCACCAATGAATGTACAATAGCCTGTGGTTGATCTTCTGTCTGCTCGGTCTCCAGCCCAATCTGCATCACAGTAGCCTACAACCTCAGTACTCTTGTTACATCCCATCCATACTCCAAGACCAGTAGTTCCATTCAGATACATCAAGATCCTTTCCACCATCCGCCAATGGTGCTCCTTAGGAACTTGCATGTGTTGACTGACTTGATTCACCGCAAAACACACATCAGGTCTAGTAATGGTAAGATAAATCAACTTCCCCACCAGCTTCCTATATAGCTTAGGATCATGGAACGGCTTGCTATCCTCAATCTCCCCCTCACGTGGAACCTTGTAACCGTCCTCCATTGGCATCTTGGCTGTCTTTCCTCCATAGGCATCTGCTCCCTTCAAGAGATCAATCACATACTTCCTTTGGGACATAAACAATCCTTCCTTTGATCTGCATATCTCAATCCCAAGAAAATACTTCATTTCCCCCAAGTCTTTAATCTCAAAGCTTGCCTTGAGATACTCCTTTGTAGCCTTGATGCCTTCCTTATCACTGCCTGTGATGATGATATCATCCACATACACAAGCAACACCACAATACCAGATGAGGTGGTTAGGGTAAAGAGAGTGTGATCCAATTCTGACTTTCTGAACCCTCTCCCATTCAGTGTAGTACTCAACTTGTTGTACCACGCCCTTGGAGACTGCTTGAGACCATAGATAGCTTTCCTCAACCTCAACACATTACCCTTCTTTACTAGATGTTCAAGACCTGGTGGTGGATGCATGTATACTTCATCTTCAAACTCTCCTTGAAGGAATGCATTCTTCACATCCATTTGCCACAAATCCCACTCAAGATTCACAGCTAAAGATAATACAATCCTGATAGTATGAAGTTTAGCCATAGGAGCAAAGGTCTCAACATAGTCCTCACCATATGTCTGAGTAAATCCTCTTGCCACCAACCTAGATTTGCGCCTCTCTATTCTCCCATCAGGATGAAACTTGATTGTGAACACCCATTTACTAGTCACTGCCTTCTTCCCTTTAGGCAGTTCACTCTCATACCACGTTTCATTCTTAATCATGGCTCCGGACTCATCAGCAACTGAATCTCTCCACTCCTTTAAAGCCATAGCTTCTTCATATGTCCTTGGAATATAGCTCTCATCCAAGCTTACTGTGAAGGCTGTATGCTCGTCCGGAAACTCTGCAAAGGAACACATAGCTTGAGAAGGATGCTCCACAGCCTGGGCATTGTAGTACACTCTCGTGTTTACCCAGTTGGAAGCATCTCTCTTCACCCTTGTGCTCCTCCTTAGCTCCTGAACTTGTTCTTCTTGTGGCTCTTGCCCATCTTCACTTGATTGAGCACCACTCTCATTTGACCCATTAGGATCTCCTTCCCACTCTCCACTCTCATCTGAGCCAGTAGACTCTCTTTGCCCATCTCCACTAGACTGAGCACCACTCTCTACTTCCTGTGTCACCTCTTGATTATGCTGGCCTGAATCTTCTTGATTTTGCACTTGCTCATGAGATTCAGTTCCATTCCCCCTCTCATGATCAAGAGGAGTTGTTCTTTCAGTTTCACTAGTCGGATTGGAAGACTCTCTTCTTCCAGATTCCTGATCCTGGGATAACCCTATCCCTAGCTTCTCCAACAGCACCCTCAGTGTTGTTGCTCTATCAGATGGGGCTTGAGACAAATCCTTCAGATTTTCCCACTCCTTTTCTTCATAATACCCTTTTGATTCAATAAACTTCACTTCTCTAGATACCATCACTCTCCTTGCTTCAGGATCATAGCACTTGTATCCCTTCTGAGTGATAGAGTATCCAATGAACATAGCCTTAGTACTCTTTGCCTCCAGCTTGTTTCTCTGTTCTCCTGGAGTCATGACATAGCATACACACCCAAATACTCGTAGGTGATCAATAAAAGGCTTGCTCTTATTCAGTACCTCAAATGGAGACAGATTCTTCAGTATCTTTGTTGGGACCCGGTTGATGAGATAGCAAGCAGTCTGTACAGCATCTCCCCAAAAACGTTTTGGGACATTTGTATGAAACATCATCGACCTAGCAACCTCCATCAAGTGCCTATTCTTCCTCTCAGCTACACCATTCTGCTGTGGTGTGTAGGGACAACTGGTCTGATGCACAATCCCATGCTTGGCTAGATGACTCTTAAAGGCATTGCTGATGTATTCACCTCCGTTGTCTGATCTCAGTACCTTCACAGTGGCATTGTATTGATTAGATACATATGCTTGGAAGTTCATAAAAGCTTCTAGCACCCTATCTTTAGATGGAAGCAATGTGAGCCTGTTGACTTGAAGAAAAGAAATGGAGTGCTGAAGTGTTGAAGTTGAGATAGAGTCTTGAGCAAGAATAGGGCAAGACCTCCGGAGATTATCTATGAAGACTTTAGGAGTGGTTGAAGGTGTCCAGAAGTGCTCATATGGCTGTGCAAAGATAGGGCCAAGTCCAGGAGGGACTTAGAAGAGTGTTTGGGAGCAAATGGGCAAGTGTGCATACTTAGGGCGAGGCAGTACGGATGGTACGGACCTGTACGGATCGGTACGGACCGAGACAACCCGAGGATACACAACTTGGCCATTTGAGATGTTTTGAGGTGGTGCAAAGTCCGGGACAAGATGTGCAAGCTTAGGGCGTGATCAGAACATGTCCGGGAGACTTTGTGCATACTTAGGGCTAATAAAAAGAAGTCTGGTCGTGAAGCATCAAAAGGGAATCAAGAAGATCCTTTGTGGAGGCAAGCGGCCAATGAGAGCAAAGATGGAGCTGATTGGTTACTTTGGAGGATGGACAGGCTGGCTTTGGCTGTAAAGCAAAAGGAGCCACGACCATGAACATGGTCTGAATGAAGGCTGGATACATGGGAGCCTATAAGGAGCCAATGGGAGAACAGCCTTCCCTTGACCAGTTTGAATCAACCAATCAGATATCATATAGCTCTCATCCAATCAAGACATTTCACACAGATTGCAAGATCAACTCTTCATCTACACCATCCATTCTCTCAAGTTAATATTATCCATTAGATTTAGGTTTCAGATTGTGTAAACCTATGGAGCTTATAAATAAGCATGTAATGGCGATTTGGAGCCTCAAGGGAGTTTGGGGGATTTCCCTTCTCCACTTCATAATGAAATGTGTTCTTGAATCAGATTCCCTTTAATCTCTCCCTTTCTTATACTCTTAATCTTTCAAAGTCTCTTGTTTCTGATTTAAGTAAACACATAAACACTCTTATAAACTCTCTCTCTAAAATCACCTAAAACAAACTCTAATCTTCTCAGCTTGCTCCATTGGAGCTTATACACACACACAACCTGAGATCTCTGAAAATCTCACATGGTATCAGAGCCAGGTTCATCTGAATCTGGTTGAAGCTTCCGCAAACCTCAGAGCTCACTACCATGTCCATTTCAACCAAGAAGAAGCTGTCTGTTCTATCCGGCTGTTCAACACCTCAAGAGGCAGGCGTGTTCATCCTGGAGTCCAGAAGCTGTCTGTTGCTGTTCCTCATCATCCCATGTCGCCCTTGAAGAAAGAAGATCCAAGGAAACAAAGGCAATGGAGCGGATTAGCTACCCTCTCTAACAAAGCCAGTTCCGGGTTCTTGCTATTCAAAGTCCAAGAAGAAGTTTCTCAAGAAGAAAGCTTGCTGCTTGTACTGGTGTGGCGTGTACAACATATAAGTTTTAGAGAATCTGAGTTTGATATAAGGAAAGAAAGAGATTAGAAAGAGTCTAGAGGTGATTTAGAACGAGTTTAGCTAAGAGTTTAGTGTATGATCATGATTGAGAGCCTTTGAGTCTAAGAGAGTGTTTTGGTGTCAAGAACTGTCTGATCTTTTATTAAGAGCATGAGTTACAATATATAGTGTGAGCATACAAGGGTTTTCGAAATCCAGAGAAGACTAAAGCATGTGAGGTCAATGTGGAAAGGATAAGCTCATTTGAACTAGCCAATTAGCTTCTCCACATGTGCGGAGTATCTAGCATCTTGGACCGAGATGCTCTTGCCTTTCCAGCTGTTCCAGCCTGTCAAGGCGCGCTCTTCCTTATCCCTCAACGGTCTGATCCATCCAGGTAAGTTCCTTCCCTTCCCATAAGTTACCCCAAGTAACTTCTTTACTCTTGTCAATGTTTTACTCATCTCCATGTGTACGGATGGTACGGTCATGTACGGACAGTACGGACCTTACCCAAACCTTCCCAAGATTCAACTCATCTCCTTAGTCTCAACTCCTCACTTGCTCCACATATACTCAACTCATCTCAACACTCCCCCTCAAGCTTAGCTTTGTGAAAGTCTAAGCTTGGATAGCCATGAGATCTTCCTCATTAAAAACCTTACCAAACAAAACCCATTGGGACAAAACTTTGATAAGGGAAAAAGAGTAAAGACCTCATAGCTAAGGGCTTAGCTCCTTCTTGTGAGATCAATGAGTCCTAGCCGGCTATGAATGGACTCAATTGTCTTCTGCCTTGCTGCCTTTGTGAACACATCTGCTAGCTGATCTTCACTTCTCGTGTAACATGGCAAGATGACTCCAAGAAGAATCATTTGCCTCACCTTGTGACAATCTACTTCAATGTGCTTGGTTCTCTCATGGAAGACTGAGTTGGTGGCAATGTGTATAGCAGCCTGGTTGTCGCAATGCATGGTCATTGGAGTGGATTGAATAATCTCCAAGTGCTTCAGTATCCCTTTGATCCATACAAGCTCATTAGTCAGCTTCAGCATGGCTCGGTATTCAGCTTCAGCACTTGAGCATGAGACCACCTTCTGCTTCTTACTCTTCCAAGTTACTAAGTTCCCTCCAATGAATGTGCAGTAGCCGGTTGTGGACCTTCTATCTGCTCTATCTCCTGCCCAATCCGCATCACAGTAGCCTACAACTTCAGTACTCCCATTACACCCCATCCACACTCCTTGATCCGCTGAGCCATTAAGATACATCAAGAGCCGGTTCACCATTCCCCAATGATGTTCTTTTGGAATTTGCATATGCTGACTCACCTGATTCACAGCAAAACAAATATCAGGACGTGTGATGGTTAGGTATATGAGCTTACCCACTAGCTTTCTATAAAGCTTTGCATCCTTGAATGGTGGACTGTCTTCAATCTCCCCCTCACGTGGAACCTTGTATCCATCTTCCAAGGGAGTCTTGGCCGTCTTTCCATCAAGCTTACCTGCATCTTTCAACAGATCAAGTGTATACTTTCTTTGGGATAGAAACAAACCTTCCTTGGATCTACATATCTCAATCCCAAGGAAGTATTTCATCTCTCCCAAGTCTTTAATCTCAAAAACAGATTTAAGAAAGTCTTTAGTGGCTTGTATCTCTTCTTTATCACTACCTGTTATAATGATGTCATCTACATATACAAGTAGAACGACAATACCTGAAGGTGTGTTGAGTGTAAAGAGAGTATGATCAAGCTCTGACTTCCTAAAGCCTCTTCCATTCAGAGTTGTGCTCAACTTGTTGTACCATGCCCTTGGTGATTGTTTCAGACCATAGATAGCTTTCTTAGTCTGAGAACATTCCCTTTCTTCACCAAGTGCTCTAGACCAGGAGGAGGTAACATATACACTTCATCTTCTAGTTCTCCTTGTAGGAATGCATTCTTTACATCCATTTGCCACAAGCCCCACTCAAGATTCACCGCAAGTGATAGGACAATCCTGATGGTATGTAGCTTAGCAACTGGCGCAAATGTGTCTATATAATCCTCTCCATATGTTTGAGTGAATCCTCTTGCAACCAAGCGAGTCTTCTTTCTATCAATCTGTCCATTTGCTTGGTACTTGATTGTGAAGATCCATCTACTAGACACTGCTCTCTTTCCTTTAGGTAACTCACTCTCATACCAAGTGTCATTCTTGATCATTGCATTGGATTCAGCTCCCACTGATTCCCTCCACTCCTTGTCCTTCATGGCTTCCTCATATGACTTTGGTACATGGCTCTCATCTAAGCTTACCATAAAGGCACAATGTTCTTCTGGATAATGAGCAAAGGAACACACAGCTTGAGAAGGATGTTCCACAGCCTGGGCATTGTAGTACACTCTCGTGTTTACCCAGTTGGAACTATCCTTTCTCAATCTGGTGCTTCTTCTCAATGGCTGCACCGCCGGCTCTGTTTCAGGTTCAGTTGTAGTTTCAGTTGTAGTTGCATTAGTTTCCTCCTCTTGATCTTGGCTTGGTACCTCCCTATCTTCCTGCATCATACTTTGATCATGATCACCTGAGCCTTCTTGATCATGGCTTTCAACATGTACTTCAGCTGGTTCAGGTGTGTTTTCCCCCCCATGATCTAAGTTTGTTGCCTCGGTAGGTTGTGTGGTTGTTGTACTGCGTCTCTCCTTCGGATCCTGGGTAGTATGTATCCCAAGCCCCTCTAGAATACTTCTAAGGCTGGCCGCTCTATCTGACTCTCTTGTCAATTCTAGCAGCTCATCTTGATTCTTTTCCTCATAGAACCCCTTAGCTTCAATGAACTTTACATCTCTAGAGACTAGAACTCTTCGAGTAGTAGGATCATAGCACTTGTAACCCTTTTGAGTAGTAGAGTAGCCAACAAACATAGCTCTTGTGCTGGTTGCTTCAAGCTTGTTTCTCAACTCTTTTGGCCTAAGGACAAAGCATAGACATCCAAAGATTCGCATATGTTCCAATGATGGCTTGTACTTGTTCAAGGCTTCAAAAGGGGACTGATCATGTAGAATCTTAGTTGGGATCCGGTTGATTAGATAACAAGATGTAGCCACAGCATCACTCCAAAACCTCTTAGGGACATTTGTTTGAAACATCATTGACCTTGCCACCTCCATGAGATGCCTATTCTTTCTCTCAGCCACTCCATTTTGCTGAGGAGTATAAGGACAACTCGTTTGGTGTAGTATCCCATGTTGTGCTAGATGTTGCTTGAAGGCTTGACCAGTGTATTCCCCACCATTATCTGATCTCAAAATTTTAATCTTGGCATTGTAATGGTTAGTCACATAGTTTTGAAAATTTTTAAAAGCTTCAAGCACCCTATCTTTGGTTTGAATAAGTGTTATCCAGGTGTATTTCGATTTTTCATCTATGAATGTGACAAAGTATTTAAAACTATCCCTAGACAAGCAAGGAGCAGTCCAAACATCTGAGTGAATTAGATCAAAGCACTTGTCATAAACAGTAGATGAAATGGGAAACACAGTTTTACAATGCTTGCCTAAAATGCAAGCTTCACAATCCTTATTTTCAAATACCACACCTGGTAACATTAAGTTTAAAGCTCTAACATGGGGATGACCTAGTCTAGCATGCCACAATGCATTTTTATTCATCATAGAAGCAGAAGTAAATGAGCAGAAGTAATCAGAAACAGGAGCTAGTTCTTCAAGTAAATATAAATCTCCCTTGGTAACTCCTTTTCCAATCAATTGGCTGCTCTCAATATCCTGAAACTTCACCTCATTAGGACTGAATATAACATTGCAATTAAGGTCTGTAGTACACTTCTTTACAGATAATAGATTTGATGTGAAGTCAGGCATATAAAATGCTTTAGAGTCTTTATCAAACAATTTTAGCTTGCCAATTCCTCTAATTGGGATTTTATCTCCATTTGCAATCATGACATGTCCATTTGTAGGTTCAATGTCTCTAATCAAACTAGTATCACTAATCATATGATGAGATGCTCCTGAATCAACTACCAATGGTTTAAACAGATTGTGTGCAATATGAGACTGTCCTAGTATGCTAGTAGGTTTATAAACAATGCTTGAATGATCAGGTTCTCTAGCAATACTACACGATTCATATAGTGCACCAAAGGAGTAACCAAGAGTACCAAGTGTGTGTTGAGATGAGGAAGTCATTATGAGAAGGAGAGGAAGAGCTAAGCAAGTAATGGAAAGAGTACGGACAGTACGGCCTATGTACGGACAGGGGCTTGGCCGTACATCTGAGGAAACATGAAGGAAGAAGGAGATGGGTGAGTAAAGCCTCTAGAGTACATAGAAGGTCTCAAGACTGATCAGACCGTTTAAGGATAAGGGTGGGACGAGCCTTATCCATCCAGGCCGTGGACAGGCTGTAAAGGCCAAGCGTGTGAGCCTTACCATCCGTTCATTCAAAGGGACGCTCCTCTTGGTCTTGACTTCACATGCTTATGACTAGTGCTGCTTTCTCTTAACTTGTAACCCTAATGCCTCTTCTATAAATATTGTAACCTCATCTCATAATAAGATCAGACAGTTCTAAACAATCTCTCTCTATACTCATTTCATTATGATTCTCCATTAGTCTCTAATCTGTCTCTTAATCTCTTATTCTCTTCTATAATCCTTTCTAAACTCAGATAATCATTTACATCCTTAAATCTCACATGGTATCAGAGCCAGGTTGATTAAAATCTGAGTTCGTGAGAGACTTTCTTAAAGGATTCAAGTTTGAAACTTTAAGAGAACAAGTGAGTGTGTTTGAGAGTTTCTTGAGAGTTCAAAAGCTCAAGGTACTTTGCGTGTGTCTTGGTGATCCGTGGGAGGTTCATTTGAAGACTCAAGGGTAAATCTTTGTTCTAGAGGGCAGTGTGGGTTCTCAGTACAAGATCTAGTAGGGTGTTCAAGCTGTAGACGTCAAGCTGTTCAAGATGGAAAGTGTTTTGAAGATGAAGGTCGCGGTGACATTCAAAGGAAGCAACTACCTAGTCTGGTCTAGGATGGTGAAGACTGCTGTGGGAAGCAAGGGTTTGTGGAAGCATATCACAGCTGGTGAAGCTCCAAGGGCGATTACTCAAGAGGGTGACGCAGAGAGCTCCGAGGAGAGTGTTGTGGAGAAGTGGCAACAAGAAGACATGATGGTGATGTCAGTTCTTCATGCCTCGTTGGAACCGGCTATCCTAGATGCTTATAGCTACTGTGAGACAGCCAAGGAGCTGTGGGACACTCTGAAGAAGGTGTATGGAAATGTTTCTAACCTGAACCGAGTGTTTGAAGTCAAGAAGGCAATCAACGAGTTAACCCAAGATGACATGGAGTTTACAAAACATTTGGGGAGGTTCAGGACATTGTGGTCTGAGCTGGAGATGTTGAGGCCAAGCACAGTTGATCCAGAGCTTCTAAATGAGAGGCGTGAGCAGGACAAGGTCTTTGGGTTGCTGCTCACATTGAATGCAAGCTACAATGGTCTCATTCAGCACATGCTAAGGTCCGAGAAATTACCTGACCTTGAGGAGGTGTGTGCTCAGATACAAAGGGAGCAGGGCTCAATAGGCTTGTTTGGAGGCAAGGGAGACTTATCTCTTGCAAATGCTGTGCAATCTGACCGTGAAGAACCTCCTCAAGCTAACAAAGCTGGCTACAACAAGTATGAGAAGTTCAATGGGAATTGTGATCATTGCAAGAAGTATGGGCACAAGAAGATTCAGTGCTGGATACTCCATCCCCACTTGAAGCCGGCTAAGTTCATAAAGGAGAAAGAGGCAAGAGCTCACATGACTGAAGGATCAAGTGGAGCAGGGCCATCCAACCGAGGAACTGAAGTGGACAACCGTGAAGGGAATGGAAAAGCTTTGGTGACTTATACTGGAGCCATCAACCCCCGAGGCAATGATCAAGACTTCATCAGGAGGTCCGAGATGGATGCACTCATCAAAATGCTCAAGGATAATGGTAACATTCATGGGTATTCATTTGGTGCCTCTATGATTGCTAGGACTATAGAAATGACTCACAGTAAGGCTGAGATTGCTAGGAATGATAGTAAGGCTGGAATTGAGCAGTACATTGATAGAAATGCTAGGATGAATGCATATAGTAAACACTTTTGTGTTTGTAGTGTGTTTAATAATTAATCTGTGTGATTTGTATAATGTTTAGGAGATTAAGAGTTCTAGAGAGAATAAGAACAAGAGAGAGAGACTCAAAACTCCATTCATTATTAAAGATGAGGTTTACAACATATTTATGTGTGTGAAACAATACATTTCGAAATCCATAAGATAAGAGAGAGATCAGAGCATGTGTAGTCAAAGAGAGCCATCCAAAAGCATCCAATGGGAGTCTTCACATGCTTGATCCCTTTGGCATCTTTTACTAGATGCTGTCTACTTTACAGCCTGTCTCCAGCCTCTCTAGCTTGAGGAAACCTTATCCAGACTGCTCCTTCCTTATCCAAGAGCTCCTTGGTCGTGGGTAACTCTCCAAAGTGAAGCAAGATCACTTTCCAAGCTTTAACTGAGTTACCACAGTAAAACTAAAGTTACTGTGGTAAAACTCTAAAGTTACTGTATGCCTCAATCCTCTTTCTCTATCAATGTCTCATCTCTTTATTACCTCATCTCAACACTCCCCCTCAAGCTTGACCATGTGGAACAAGTCAAGCTTGGAAACCATGAAGACCTCCCTCATTAAAAACCTCACCAAAGAAAACCCATTGGGATAAAACTTTGATGAGGGAAAAAGAGTGGAGACTCCATGGTTAAGGGGCTCAGCTCCTGGGAGTAAGATCAATGAGTCCAAGCCTGGATAGTATGGACTCCATTGTCTTCAATCTCGCTGCCTTGGTAAACACATCTGCAAGCTGATCTTCACTTCTTGTATAACATGGCAGAATCACTCCTAAGATAATCATCTGCCTCACCTTATGACAATCCACCTCTATGTGCTTTGTTCTCTCATGAAACACTGAGTTGGAGGCAATGTGGATAGCTGCTTGATTGTCACAATGCATAGTCATAGGAGCACTCTGCTCAATCTCTAGATGCTTCAAGATCCCCTTGATCCACACCAACTCGTTTGTCAGCTTCAACATGGCTCTATACTCAGCTTCAGCACTTGAACAAGAGATAACCTTCTGCTTCTTACTCTTCCAAGTAACCAAGTTCCCTCCAATGAATGTACAATACCCAGTAGTTGATCTCCTGTCCACTCTATCTCCTGCCCAATCAGCATCACAATACCCAACCACTTCTGTACTGCCATTACAGCCCATCCAAACTCCTTGTCCAGCCGTCCACTCAAATACCTCAGTATCCTATCAACCATCTTCCAGTGATGGACCTTTGGCGCCTGCATATGTTGACTCACTTGATTCACAGCAAAGCATATATCTGGCCTGGTAATAGTCAAGTAGATCAGCTTGCCAACCATCTTCCTATATAGCTTAGCATCCTCAAACAACTGGTTCTCTTCAACCTCCCCCTCACGTAAGACCTTATACCCCTCTTCAAGAGGTGTCTTGGCTACCTTTCCTCCAAGTACATCAGTCTCCTTCAACATATCCATTGTATACTTCCTTTGACACATAAACAAACCCTCCTTGGATCTGCATATCTCAATCCCCAAGAAATACTTCATCTCTCCCAAGTCTTTGATATCAAACACAGACTTGAGGAACTCTTTAGTGGCTTTAATCCCAGCCTTATCACTCCCTGTGATAATCAAATCATCCACATACACTAGAATCACAATGATCCCTGATGGAGTAACCAAAGTGAAGAGTGTATGATCCAGTTCAGACTTCCTGAATCCTCTCCCATTGAGAGTTGTACTCAGCTTCCTGTACCAAGCTCTAGGTGATTGTTTCAGCCCATATATTGCCTTCTTCAATCTCAAAACATTCCCTGGCTTTACTAGATGCTCAAGACCAGGAGGAGGAAGCATGTATACCTCATCTTCTAGCTCACCTTGTAAGAAAGCATTCTTCACATCCATCTGCCACAAATCCCACTCCAAGTTTGTTGCAATGGACAACACAATCCGAACTGTATGTAGCTTAGCTACTGGTGCAAAGGTATCAATGTAATCCTCTCCATAGGTCTGTGTAAATCCTCTTGCAACCAATCTGGTCTTCTTCCTATCAATCTGTCCATTTGCTAGATACTTGATTGTGAAGATCCATCTACTAGATACAGCCCTCTTTCCCTTAGGCAGCTCACTCTCATACCATGTATCATTTTGATCATAGCACCTGCTTCAGCTCCCACTGATTCTTTCCATTCCTTGTCTAACATAGCTTCTTCATAAGTCCTTGGTACATAACTCTCATCCAGACTAATCATAAAGGCATAATGCTCCTCTGGAAACTCAGCAAAGGAACACACGGCTTGAGAAGGATGCTCCACAGCCTGGGCATTGTAGTACACTCTCGTGTTTACCCAGTTGGAAGGATCCCTCTTTATCCTTGTGCTCCTCCTCAAAGCTTGAACCTGATCTTCAGTTTGCACACTAGCCGGCTCCACTTGCTCTTCTTCTGAACTGGCCGGTCTGACTTGTTCTTCTACACTAGACTGAACCTCATCCACTTCTCCACTAGACTGAACCTCATTGTTCTCAACTTCTTGTGATGTATCTTGATCATGAAGACCTGAATCCTCTTGGTTTTGCTCTTGCTCACCAGATTCAGTTCCATTCCCCCTCTCATGATCAAGAGGAGTTGTTCTTCCAGCTCCACCACTCTGATTGGAAGACTCTCTCCTTCCGGTTTCCTGATCCTGGGATAATCCTATCCCAAGCTTCTCTAACAACACTCTCAGTATTGTTGCCTTATCAGATGGAGCTTGAGACAAATCCTTCAGATTTTCCCACTCCTTTTCTTCATAATAACCTTTTGTTTCAACAAACTTCACTTCTCTAGATACCATCACTCTCCTTGCTTCAGGATCATAGCACTTGTACCCCTTCTGAGTGATAGAGTAACCAATGAACATAGCCTTAGTACTCTTTGCCTCCAGCTTGTTTCTCTGCTCTCCTGGAACCATGACATAGCACACACACCCAAAGACACGTAGATGATCAATGACAGGTTTGCTCTTGTTCAATACCTCAAATGGAGACAGATTCTTCAATATCTTGGTTGGAACCCGGTTGATGAGATAGCAAGCAGTCTGCACAGCATCACTCCAAAAACGTTTTGGGACATTTGCATGAAACATCATCGATCTAGCAACCTCCATCAAGTGCCTGTTCTTCCTCTCAGCTACACCATTCTGCTGTGGTGTATAAGGGCAGCTAGTCTGATGCACAATCCCATGCTTGGCTAGATGACTCTTGAAGGCATTGCTGATGTATTCACCTCCATTATCTGATCTCAGTACCTTCACAGTAGCATTGTATTGATTAGATACATATGCTTGGAAGTTCATAAATGCTTCTAGCACCCTATCTTTAGATGGAAGCAATGTAAGCCAAGTATACTTAGACTTCTCATCAATGAATGTCACAAAGTACTTCTGGCTATCTCTAGACAAACAAGGAGCAGTCCACACATCTGAATGAACTAGATCAAAGCAATGCTCATAAGTAGTTTCTGATGTTGGAAAAACAGTCCTACAATGCTTTCCTAATATGCATGCTTCACACTCCAAGTGATTAAATGACATATTAGGAATTATCAATTCAATAGCACGAGCATGAGGATGTCCCAATCTAGCATGCCAAGTAATACTATCAATCTTTTCATAAGTACTGCTCAAACACATAGAATCAAAGGGTTTAGAGATCTTAGCCAATTGGATGGTATAGATTATTCTTGCTGTCTCCTCCCAATGACCTTTCCAGTCTTCAAATCTTGGAACTCAACATCATCTGGCCTGAATACTACTTGACAGCCAAGATCAATTGTGGCTTTCCTCACAGATAGTAGATTTGAAGCAAACTGTGGCATGTAGAAGGCATCTGAGTCTTTATCAAATAGCTTGAGCTTTCCAACTCCTTCTATTGGAATCCTATCACCATTAGCTATCATCACACCCCAGTAGCTTTCTTTACATCACTCATTAAGCTTCTGTCACTAATCATGTGATGACTTGCTCCAGAATCAACAATGATGGGTTTGTTGGATGTGGATGCTTTGGCAGGAGCACCTTGTCTCCGGGTCGTAGCCAAAGCATACACATACTTGACAAACTCATCCCATTCCTCCTTTGTGACAGGCTCATCCGCTCCTTTGGTCTCTAGCTTCCTCATAACCCCACTGCTCTCTACAGATTCTCCAATGTAAGCTGAGTACAAGCATTCTCCTACTTGCATACTCTCCTTGATATCTTTCTCCATAATCTGCTCATCATGACCCACATCTTAGAAAGTTTTCTCAACTTTCCCTTCTTGCAGCTTGTACCTCTCTTCCATCTATCTGGCTTCTTGTTTATCTCCCACACATCACACATGTGTTCAACTAGCTCACAAATCTCTCCCATAAGAAAGCCAAAGATCACATCTTGCTTCCTCCTTCCTTGATACCAACTCGGACTTGCTGTATGAGTTTTCACCATACTCAACTCTGATTCTACTTCTCTCAGCCTCTCCACAAGCTGATACAACTCGTTCTTCCCTTTTCTTAGACTATAGATCACGCCCTTGGCTTCATGAACCTCCAACCTTGCTGTCTGACCTTCTTCAGCAGCTACCTCCTTTAAAGGTTCCACCTTTACTTGAATCTCCTCCAACCTTGCTGTCTGATCTTTCTCAGCAGCTCTCACCTTTAAAGGTTCTTCTTTTTCATGATTACTCCAAATCCCACAGCTTTCAAAAACTGTCTTTATCCAGCTTGACCAAGCACACTCGTTTTCTCTCTCTTCTTCTCTTCACTTCTTGATCTTATCTCCTCCACCATGCTTAACTCGTTTGAATCCATCAGAAACTCTCCACAGACTCAATTCGATCTCAAGCACACAAAAAACACCAAGAACACATCAAGAACACCAAGAACACCTCAAGAACACCTCAAGAAACTCAGATTTCGAAAATCATAATCAAACACTCTCCCCTTTGTGGAACCTGGCTCTGATACCATAAACACTTTTGTGTTTGTAGTGTGTTTAATAATTAATCTGTGTGATTTGTATAATGTTAGGAGATTAAGAGTTCTAGAGAGAATAAGAACAAGAGAGAGAGACTCAAAACTCCATTCATTATTAAGATGAGGTTTACAACATATTTATGTGTGTGTGAAACAATACATTTCGAAATCCATAAGATAAGGAGAGATTCAGAGCATGTGTAGTCAAAGAGAGCCATCCAAAAGCATCCAATGGGAGTCTTCACATGCTTGATCCCTTTGGCATCTTTTACTAGATGCTGTCTACTTTACAGCCTGTCTCCAGCCTCTCTAGCTTGAGGAAACCTTATCCAGACTGCTCCTTCCTTATCCAAGAGCTCCTGGTCGTGGGTAACTCTCCAAAGTGAAGCAAGATCACTTTCCAAGCTTTAACTGAGTTACCACAGAAACTAAAGTTACTGTGGTAAAACTTAAAGTTACTGTATGCCTCAATCTCTTTCTCTATCAATGTCTCATCTCTTTATTACCTCATCTAAACATATAGATCAAATGTATCTGCCATCATGCTAGCAATGCATCCAAACCATTGATTATAGATTCAGGTGCATCTCATCATATGATTAGTGACACCACCTGATTAAAGACATAGAACCTACTAATGGATGTGTGATGATTGCAATGGAGATAAGATACCTATTAAGGGAATAGGAAACTTAAAGCTATTTGATAAGACTACTAGAGCATTTTACATTCCTGAATTCACATCAAATCTACTTTCAGTTAAGAAATGCACTACTGATTTGAATTGCAATGTTATATTCAGTCCTAATGATGTGAAGTTTCAGGATATTGAAAGCAGCCAACTGATTGGAAAAGGAGTTACAAAGGGAGAGTTATATATGCTTGAGAAGCTTGATCCTGTTTCCAATCATAACTGCTCATTTACTTCTGCTTCTAGTTTGAATAAAAATGCATTGTGGCATGCTAGACTAGGTCATCCCCATGAGAGGGCTTTAAACTTGATGTTACCAGGTGTGGTTTTTGAAATGATAAGTGTGAAGCTTGCATTTTAGGCAAGCATTGTAAGAATGTATTTCCAAGAACATCTACTGCTTATGAAAATTGCTTTGATTTGATTCATACTGATGTGTGGACTGCACCTATTTTCTCTAGAGATAATCATAAGTACTTTGTCACATTCATTGATGAAAAATCTAAATACACCTGGTTAACACTAATTCCATCAAAAGATAGGGTGATAGATGCATTCAAGAACTTTCAAGCTTATGTGACTAACCATTATCATGCTAAGATTAAAATTTGAGATCAGATAATGGAGGAGAATACACAAGCTATGCGTTCAAAAGCCATCTAGATCATCATGGAATACTTCATCAAACAAGCTGCCCCTACACACCACAACAGAATGGTGTAGCTGAGAGGAAGAACAGGCACTTGATGGAGGTGGCTCGGTCATTAATGTTCCAAGCTAATGTACCTAAAAGATTCTGGAGTGATGCTGTATCTACTGCTTGCTATCTCATCAACCGAATACCTACAAGGGTATTGAAGGATCAAGCACCGTTTGAGGTACTGAACCAGCGCAAGCCATCTTTGACATATATGAGAGTGTTTGGATGCTTGTGTTATGTGTTGGTACCAGGAGAGTTGAGGAACAAGCTAGAAGCAAGAAGCAGAAAGGCAATGTTCATTGGCTACTCAACAACTCAAAAAGGATATAAGTGTTATGATCCAGAAGCTAGAAGGGTACTCGTATCTAGAGATGTGAAGTTCATTGAAGAAAGAGGATACTATGAAGAGAAGAATCAAGAAGACTTGAGGGATCTTACATCAGATAAGGCTGGAGTCTTAAGAGTGATTTTGGAAGGTCTTGGTATCAAGATGAATCAGGATCAGTCCACAAGAAGTGGACAACCAGAAGAGAGCTCAAATGAACCAAGAAGAGCTGCTCAAACACCTCACCTTGATCATGAGGGGGGAAGTGAACCTGAAACTCAAGAAATGGCCAAGAAGGAGTCGGCTTGAGTGAAGAAGGAGAAGAGTTCAACTCAGGTTCTCATCATCAAGGTGAGCAAGACCAAGGAGATGAAGAACATCACAGTGAAGCACAAGAACCGCATATACAAGATGAGCAGGTTCAAGTGCAAGAACAACCTGTATTGAGGAGAAGCACAAGGATTAGAAAGGATCCTTCCTCTTGGGTAAACACGCGAGTGTACTACAATGCCCAAGCTGTGGAGGATCCTTCTCGAGTTGTGTGTTCCTTTGCTCAATACCCTGAAGAACATTGTGCGTTCATGGTTAACTTGGATGAGAAATATTCCAAGAAGCTATGAAGAAGCAATCATGGATAAAGAATGGAAGGAATCAGTTGGAGCTGAGGCAGGAGCCATGATCAAGAATGATACATGGTATGAGAGTGAGTTACCAAAAGGGAAGAAGGCTGTGAGTAGTAAATGGATATTCACAATCAAGTATAAGGCTGATGGAAAGGTTGAGAGGAAGAAGTCAAGGCTAGTAGCAAGAGGTTTCACCCAAACTTATGGAGAAGATTACATAGAGACCTTTGCACCAGTAGCTAAACTACATACCATAAGGATTGTATTAAGCTTGGCTGTGAATCTTGGATGGGGGTTATGGCAAATGGATGTGAAGAATGCATTCTTACAAGGTGAACTTGAGGATGAAGTATATATGCATCCACCTCCAGGCCTAGAACACTTAGTGAAGAAAGGGAATGTGTTAAGATTGAAGAAAGCTATCTATGGGCTGAAGCAATCACCAAGGGCTTGGTACAACAAGCTGAGCACTACCCTGAATGGCCGTGGCTTCAAGAAGTCTGAACTAGACCACACTTCTTCACACTCACAACTCCCTCAGGTATGATTGCACTTCTTGTGTATGTTGATGATATCATTATCACAGGAAGTGATAAGGAAGGTATCATAGCAACCAAGGAGTTCATTAAATCCATGTTTGAGATTAAAGATTTGGGAGAAATGAAATACTTTCTTGGAATTGAGATATGTAGATCCAAGGAAGGTTTATTCATGTCCCAAAGGAAGTATACACTTGATCTTTTGAAAGGTGCAGGTGCTTATGGAGGCAAGACTGCAAGGATGCCTATGGAGGATGGCTACAAAGTCCCACGAGAGGGGGAGATTGAAGACAGCAAACCTTATCAGGATCCTAAACTCTATAGAAAACTAGTTGGCAAATTGATTTATCTTACCATAACTAGACCTGACATTTGTTTTGCTGTGAATCAGGTGAGTCAACACATGCAAGTTCCTAAGGAGCATCATTGGCGCATGGTGGAGAGGATCTTGATGTATCTCAACGGCTCACCTGATCAAGGAGTATGGATGGGTTGCAATGGAAGCACTGAAGTGGTTGGATACTGTGATGCAGATTGGGCTGGTGATAGAGCAGACAGGAGATCAACCAAGGCTATTGCACATTCATTGGAGGCAACTTGGTGACATGGAAGAGTAAGAAGCAGAAGGTGGTCTCTTGCTCAAGTGCAGAAGCTGAGTATAGAGCTATGCTGAAGCTTACCAACGAGTTGGTGTGGATCAAAGGCATCTTGAAGCATTTGGAGATTGATCAAGCCACACCAATGACAATGCATTGTGATAACCAAGCAGCCATTCACATTGCATCCAACTCGGTGTTTCATGAGAGAACAAGCACATTGAAGTTGATTGCCACAAGGTGAGGCAAATGATCATTCTAGGAGTCATCTTGCCATGTTACACAGGAGTGAAGATCAGTTGGCTGATGTGTTCACCAAAGCTGCAAGACAGAAGACAATGGAGTCCATTCATATCAGGTTGGGCCTCATTGATCTTGGGAAGAGGAAGGAGCTGATCCTCTTGGCTGTGAGGTCTTTACTCTTTTTCCCTCATCAAGGTTTGTCCCAATGGGTTTCCTTGGTGAGGTTTTTAAACACTTTTGTGTTTTAAGAGTATGATTCAAACAATCAGAGATAATCAGATCAAGATATAAAGAGATTAAGAGATTTTAAAGAATAGAGAGAGAGAGACTCAAAAACTCCATTAATCAATATCTGATGAGGTTTACAAGTATTAATAGAGAGAGCAACAAGGGTTTTCGAAATGTATAAGCATGTGGAGTCAATGGACAGGCTGGAACTCCTTTTGAATCACTTGGCTGTGCTTTCTCACATGCTTGCACTAGTAAAAAGCATCCTCTCCTTTCCAGCATCATACAGGCTGTCAAAGTAAGCCCTTATCCCTTCCTTATCCTCTTCCCACGTCCTTCTTAAGATAAGAGAGGATTAACATCAGTTAGACTCCAATTTAACCCATCCTGGTAACTTCTCTTCCTTTCACTTAGTTACCACAGTAACTTTAAAGTTACTGTGGTAAATCCCAAACTTACTGACCACCCCAATACTCTTCCTCTATCAATGTATCCACTCCTCATCACCTCATCTCAACACTCCCCCTCAAGCTTGACCATGTGGAACAAGTCAAGCTTGGAAACCATGAAGACCTCCCTCATTAAAAACCTCACCAAAGAAAACCCATTGGGATAAAACTTTGATGAGGGAAAAAGAGTGGAGACTCCATGGTTAAGGGGCTCAGCTCCTGGGAGTAAGATCATGAGTCCAAGCCTGGATAGTATGGACTCCATTGTCTTCAATCTCGCTGCCTTGGTAAACACATCTGCAAGCTGATCTTCACTCCTTGTATAACATGGCATAATCACTCCTAAGATAATCATCTGCCTCACCTTATGACAATCCACCTCTATGTGCTTTGTTCTCTCATGAAACACTGAGTTGGAGGCAATGTGGATAGCTGCTTGATTATCACAATGCATAGTCATAGGAGTACTCTGCTCAATCTCTAGATGCTTCAAGATCCCCTTGATCCACACCAACTCGTTTGTCAGCTTCAACATGGCTCTATACTCAGCTTCAGCACTTGAACAAGAGATAACTTTTGCTTCTTACTCTTCCAATAACCAAGTTCCCTCAATGAATGTACAATATCCAGTAGTTGATCTCCTGTCCACTCTATCTCCTGCCCAATCAGCATCACAATACCCAACCACTTCCGTACTGCCATTGCAACCCATCCAAACTCCTTGACCAGGCGTGCCACTCAAATACCTCAGTATCCTATCAACCATCTTCCAATGATGTACCTTTGGCGCCTGCATATGCTGACTCACTTGTTCACTGCAAAAATATATCTGGCCGTGTGATGGTCAAGTAGATCAACTTGCCAACCATCTTCCTGTATAGCTTAGGATCCTTAAATAACTGCTTCTCTTCAACCTCCCCCTCACGCAAAACCTTATACCCCTCCTCAAGAGGTGTCTTTGCTACCTTCCTCCAAGTACATCAGTCTCCTTTAGCATATCCATTGTATACTTCCTTTGAGACATAAACAAACCCTCCTTGGATCTGCATATCTCAATCCCCAAGAAATACTTCATCTCTCCCAAGTCTTTGATGTCAAACACAGACTTGAGGAACTCTTTAGTGGCTTTAATCCCAGCCTTATCACTCCCTGTGATAATCAAATCATCCACATATACTAGTATCACAATGATCCCTGATGGAGTAACCAAAGTGAAGAGTGTATGATCCAGTTCAGACTTCCTGAATCCTCTGCCATTCAGGGTGTACTCAGCTTCCTGTACCAAGCTCTAGGAGACTGCTTCAGCCCATAGATTGCCTTCTTCAATCTCAAAACATTTCCTGGTTTTACTAGATGCTCAAGACCAGGAGGAGGAAGCATGTATACCTCATCTTCTAGCTCACCTTGAAAGAAAGCATTCTTCACATCCATCTGCCACAAATCCCACTCCAAGTTTGTTGCAATGGACAACACATCCGAACTGTATGTAGCTTAGCTACTGGTGCAAAGGTATCAATGTAATCCTCTCCATAGGTCTGTGTAAACCCTCTTGCAACCAATCTGGTCTTCTTCCTATCAATCTGTCCATTTGCTAGATACTTGATTGTGAAGATCCATCTACTAGATACAGCCTCTTTCCCTTAGGCAGCTCACTCTCATACCATGTATCATTTTTGATCATAGCACCTGCTTCAGCTCCCACTGATTCTTTCCATTCCTTGTCTAACATAGCTTCTTCATAAGTCCTTGGTACATAACTCTCATCCAGACTAATCATAAAGGCATGATGCTCCTCTGGAAACTCAGCAAAGGAACACACAGCTTGAGAAGGATGCTCCACAGCCTGGGCATTGTAGTACACTCTCGTGTTTACCCAGTTGGAAGCATCCCTCTTTATCCGTGTGCTCCTCCTCAATGGTTGAACCTGTTCCTCAGTATGAACCTCTGCGTGACCCTCTGGTTCTGTCTCACTCACCTCCTCTTGATCATGAACCTCTCCTTGCTCATCCACACTGACCTGAGGAAAATTCTCTACTTCTTGTGTCACCACTTGATCATGATGACCTGAATCCCCTTGGTGCTGCTCTTGCACTCCTGATTCAGACTCATTTCCCCCTCATGATCAAGGAGAGTTGTTCTTTCAGGTTCTCTAACCTTATCATGGGACATGTTTACCCCAAGCCTTTCCAATATGTTCCTCAGATTCTCTGCCATGTTTCTTGGTTCTTGAGACAGATCTTCCAAGTCTTTCCAATTCTTTTCTTCATAATACCCCTTGGTCTCTATGAACTTAACATCTCTAGACACCAACACTCTCCTGGTTGCTGGATCATAGCACTTGTACCCCTTCTGAGTGATTGAGTACCCAATGAACATAGCTTTAGTACTCTTTGCTTCTAGCTTGTCCTTCTTTCTCCGGGAATCATCACATAACATAAGCACCAAAGACTCTCAAATGATCTATGTGTGGCTTGGCCTGTTTAATACTTCAAAGGGAGACAGTTTCTTCAAGACACGTGTTGGCACTCTATTGATGAGATAGCAAGCAGTCTGAACAGCATCACTCCAAAACTTCTTAGGGACATTCATGTGGAACATTATTGATCTCGCAACCTCCATCAAATGTCTGTTCTTCCTCTCAGCCACCCCATTTTGTTGTGGTGTGTAAGGACAGCTAGTTTGTTGCACAATCCCATGCTTTGCAAGATGACTCTTGAAAGCATTGCTAGTGTATTCTCCTCCATTATCAGACCTCAGAATCTTCACAGTGGCATTGTACTGGTTAGTAACATATGCTTGGAAGTTCATGAAGGCTTCAGGACTCTGTCTTGGAGGGGGGAATCATGGTGATCCATGTGTACTTGGACTTCTCATCAATGAAGGTCACAAAGTACTTATGGCTGTCTCTAGACATACAGGGAGCTGTCCACACGTCTGAATGCACCAGATCAAAGCAATTCTCATATCTGGTCTCTGATGTTGGGAAGACCGTCCTACAGTGCTTCCAAGTATACAGGCTTCACACTCCAAGTGATTGAACGCCATACTTGGTAGAATCAGTTCAATTGCCTTGGCATGAGGATGTCAGCCTTGCATGCCATGTGAGATTATCACATCTATCCGTTGTGCTGCTTAAACACACAGACTCCACAAGATAGGCGCCTCAGTTGTTTGGAGATGATAGAGCTGATGCTTGCTGTCTCCTCTGCCAATAACTCTTCCAGTCTTTAAATCCTGGAACTCAACTTCATTTGGTCTGAAAACCACTTGACAATCCAGATCAACTGTAGCCTTCTTAACTGAGATTAGATTGGATGTAAACTGAGGTAGGTAGAAGGCAGTGGAGTTCTTCTCAAACAGCTTGAGGTTTCCCAACTCCTTCTATTGGGATCTGTACCATTGGCTATCATGACATCCCCTGTTGCTGCTTTAACCTCACTGATTAGTCTCTTGTCACTGATCATGTGGTGTGTTGCTCCAGAATCAATGATGATGGGTTTAGATGTGGATGCTTTGGCAGGAGCACCAGACTCCGGGTCGTAGCCAAAGCATACACATGCTTAACCAACTCATCCCATTCCTTCTTTGTCACAAACTCATCTGCCCTCTTGGTATCCATTCCTCTCATGTCGCACTGTCTCCTACTGTCTCTCCCATGTAGCTGAGTATGAACACTCTCCTATAACCATCTGCTGAAGTACATCCTTGATTCTCTTCAAGATTACACTCATCCTGTCACTTAAAGTGCTCAGACTCGACGTCTCTTTCTCATGCTCTTCTCTTCAGTAACCACTCCTTAGAAAGTTTTTCTCACCTTCCCTCTGACAGCTTGTACCTCCCTTCCATCTTTTTGGCTTCCTGTTATTTCCACAATCATATGTATATTTAACAAGCTCACATACCTCTTCCATAAGAAAGTGAAATCACATCTTGATTCTCCTTTATTGACAACATC